>NC_136795.1:34746815-34829315 GCF_951216825.1 Electrona antarctica
ACTCATATACATGTTTGTGCATGAATGCACACAAGCACTGTATGTGCCGCATGCACACGCGCGCACACACACACACACACACACAGACACACACACACACACACACACCAAGGTTTACATGAAGTGCACACCTTTTTGGGATACGCAAACTCAAATCAGTTGGATTACAGTTCATTTCTTATTTAGAAAAATAACGAACCATTCACAAATTTAAAACCCATAAGCAATAGCAAATGGATCTTAACACAAAGCATAAACCCTTTCATCAAATCAACTGTAAATCAAAAAACAATGGTGGGAAAGGAAACAACTGTACAACATGTTTTTAAAATCATTTAAGTAAAAAAAACCCAAAAAAAAAACAAGTTACACACAACTAACGGCACCGGTTCCAAAATAAGCACTTATTAAGCCTGATTTATACACAGCCATGACGGAGTATGACTTAGGCATTACACTGTCACAGGCCAGGGTGAACCGTCAAAAATGTTCTAAATAAAATAGAATTGTTTCGATATAAACAAAGTTAATCTAAATATCTCCAGAAATTGTTTTACACATTTCTATGTATTAGGTCAGGAGACAATTCTATTGACTTTCATATTTGACAGCTGTCTATGACATTTGAACTGGTAATACACCTTATACTTGAAAATGTGGGGTAGTAGTAAAGTTCTCAAAAAGTTTCCAGCAACAAAAAGACATTCATAATGGCTTGATTTTTCCTGAAAATACCACCTCTTTAAGAACCAAAATGATAAAATCTACATCATATTCATTGACAAAAGATAGGAGCAAGGGAAAAAAAAAAGATTAAAAGAGACATTCTGAAGAGTGCAATTTTTCAGTTTCCCACACCCCCCTCCCCCACCCAAAGCGATCCACCATGCAAATGGATTCTTTGGCTCTGCTCTACGAAGCCCGTTCACTCCCCCGTGGACCTGTCTTTAACTTACAAGGAAAAATGGGAAATCTATAGCCGCAAATATTAAAACTCTAACCCATTGACATTTAACTCAAGATTGAAGCTAACTGTAGAACTGTAGGCCCCCCAACGTCACCATACATGCAATAGAAGGATGCTCTCTTCAGTAGGACATCAATGTCCAGAGCTTTGAGTTGGCTATTGTTAAAGATGTATTGAAACAAATGCAATACAAATGGGAAGAGTCCTTCTCATAAATACATTGGAAAAGAAAAAAAAAAGAAAAAAATTAGAAAAGTGGACGAGTGTGAAATGGACGAGGCGATGGAGGGGCTCCCTCTGGTGGTGGGAGGAAAGCAGGGTTGGCACAGTGGCAGAGCTCCCTGGACTCTTGGCTCAGCGCTGCTCAGTCTCTTTTGGGACAGGAGCCTGCCCAGTTTTAGTCTGAATCAGAGTCCGATGACTCAGCTGAACTTGACCCACTGCTGCTCTCCTCTGACTTGTTCTCCTTGTCTTCCGCCTCATCCTCCTCTTCATTCTACAGGCAGATTAACCATGAATTATTTTTGATTAAAAATGCATGTTTTTGTTGTGTTTTCAGAAATTTGGGGAAGTTTAACAGCACTCACGTCGTCATCATCGTCGTCATCGTCATCATCTTCTTCACTAGACGATTCTCCGTCAGAGGAAGCCTTCTCTTTTTCATCCTCCTCATCGTCCTCCTCTTCATCCTCCGATTCCTGTAAGAACCGAGTATTAAGTATGAATATTTAGGCTCTACTATTGCTCACATATGCAGTATAGGAGCAGAATCCATGCCATTTATGTATATGACCTAGGGCGTAAGTGAAAACTTACCGACTTCTTGGCCTTGGCCTTAATTTTAGCAACTGTGCCTCCCGGTCTTGCTGTACTCTTTCTTTTCTAAGACACACACACACACAAAAATCACATTATTGCATTAAGTCAGTGAGAAAGAAGGCAAAAGAACATAATATTGCTCCTGTGTGTACATGAAGGCACTGCAGGCATGTGAACAGAATGAGATAACTTACTTGTGAATTATACTCTTTGTAAGTATTTCTCTCTTGTGAGGACAGGCTCTGTGGAAGCATAGTAAAATCGGTGCGATCAGATTTATTTATTTTTCTTAACAAAAAACAAACTAGATTACAGAAATATCCCATACAATGAATGCTTACCGCCAGCCACTGTTCCAGCAGTACTTTGTACTGTCTCTGCTTTTCCTCTGCTATCTTCTTGTACTTGTCCTTATCCTTCTGCGGTAACCTCTGCCAGCGGGCACCGATCTCAGTCATCCGCTCTTTCATTGGGAGGTGGTTCAGCTCACCATTTGATAGCATCTCTTGAGAAAACTTCTGGTATCCATTTCTAGAGGAAGAAAAACAAAATTGGAGCCCTATAGATTAGTCCCAGCTTTGACGAAATTGGGAGTAAAAAAAAGAAAATAATCACACCTGTGTGAAGTGAGGGGCGCTCTAATCATCGACATACATCATCAAGAATGGTGGTCCCTTATTGGCCAAGGCGTGCCACCAACATACATACCCAGCCGATTTGCTCAGACACATATGATGTAAATTCTCCATTAATTGTCAATGGCATTTAATGTTTGTGTTCAGACAGAATCTACACTATAGCTGTTTATAGGAGGGGCCCTCCAAAAAAAAGGACCATGGCAGCTGTGACTAACTTACGATGGCGGTTTCTTGGGCTCTCCTTCAAACTTCATTTTCTTCCCCGAGGCTATGGCAGCAGCAGGGGAACGCATCTCACTCAGCTCTCTCTTTGTTGGGGGACAAAAAAGGGTGAGCAGTCAACTCTCAGTCTAGACAGTTGGAGATGTGGTGGTATGCTCAACTCAAGATGCACTCTTACCTCAAATCTTTTCTGGTCTTCTGCTGCCTTCTTGATCCACATTATCTTCTCTTTTTTCTCCATGGTGTTCCAGGTGGATTCCATAGCTTTCTGTGCCTTGGGTCGGTCAGTCTAGCAAAGCAGAGGTTTGGATATCATACGTTATTGTGATCATTTAGAATTTAGTTATGCTGTCATTTTATATACCAGGAGTCCAAAATCACTCTGACATTTTTACCCTGGAACCTTTCATGAGACCGAGTCAGCAGCAGTTTAAAAGACCATGTCATGATTGGTATGGCATGTTTAGCCCAATGACTACAACTCCCATTACATTTAAAATTACTGTCAACCATCAGTCCATTAGACCAGTAGGGGAAAAAAGAATTATATATATATATATATATATATATATATATATATATATATATATATATATATATATATATATATAATTCTTTTTAATGTGTTCTTACACCATTATTGATCTTGCTTGGATTTTGATGTCGTTTTATGTTTTTGCTTTTATTCTCTTTTGTTCTGTAAAGCACTTTGCATTGCATTTTTCTGTATGTCATGAAAGGCGCTCTATAAAGTTTATTATGATTAAATTAGGGAACAAAACATCTAACATTATTTTAAACAGCCACACACGCCTATACCTTAAATCTTGCCAGGTAGTCCCCAATGACACTCTGCTGCCAAATGTCCTGTGCAGTCTTTGGTGTGTCTGGCAGACTGCGATCGTCCTTCTCCTTCTTCATAGACTCTGCTTTCAGGACAGTTTCTAGCCGCTTATACTTCTCCTAAGAGAGAAAGACCACAACGAAATAATCTCGTGAAAGTGAAATGACCATAACTTGCTGAGAACAAAACTATGTTATATGGTTGAGCTATATCTAATCTAATGCACATGTATACTATGTGATAGCATGCCCATAGATATATATAAGAAAGCTAGATGGCTCACCCGCGCTGCTGGAGCGCGACGTGGCTACGTGACGGCCATCTTAATTCGGGCAGCATAACATTGTGTCTATGGGGCATGTACTTTTAAGCTCAACGGTTTGTTTTTTTATAAACATGAGAGACTGCTTTTATATGACGTTCATATAAAAAAAGATACTAAATCATAGCCACGTTGATAACGTTTGTATTAAACCAACCCGTTTGTAAATCCGTCAAGATTTGAGCGAGTTATATTTTTTTATGAGCTGCCATTTAACATACTGTACTGTAGCCCCGAAGCAAGATGGCCGCCAGGTGAACTACGTCAGAGACTCCGACTTGAGCCATCTAGCCTTTAGATAAGTCTATGGTGCTGCCTATTGCTCAACTCCTTCCCTCATTGCACTCTCCGCTGATTTTTGTATGAATTTTGCGTGATGTACCTTCTTCTTTTCTGAAAGCTCGTTCCACATGCGTGCCAGCAGTCTTGTAAGTTCACTGTCAGACAGCTCTGGTCGCTCCTGATGCAGTTTGGGACGCTTCTCCTCAGAGAAGATGAACATGGCTGAGATGGGCCTTTTGGGCTTCTCTGTGGTTGCCTACAGATTGTGGTGTATAATAATATTCATGGAGGGATTCTGTGATGCTCAGATGTACAGCTTTTACTGTCGAACAAATAGTTAATCATATGTTTGAGCCTGATGCACTATGCTATTAATCATAAATGTATTCCCTTTGTGCTACATTTTTATCACAGAACACGTACAACATACAGTATAATTATACAGTATATTTTATAGTATAGTTTCTACCCAAGACCACAACAGTAGCTATATCCAAGACTGGGTAATTGTGGTAACATGGATTCTGCTGCATCATCGAGCTCTTACCTTTGCTTTGGAGGCCTTCTTTTTCGAGGCAGGATTGCTTGCACCTCCCTTCTTAAAGCCTGCCATCTTCTGCTCACCTAAAACTCGCTGCTGCTCTTCCTCCGATAAGCTCTGCATATACAGTATACGCACAGTATGCAACATAAGCAAACAGTAAAATGCAAACAACTGACTTATTTCTACATTTTAAGAAAATACTTAAGAGGAATACCCGTTCTCATTGACCCAACTACTTATTAGCTATTCTCAAATTTGCATTTTATGCCCCCCCCCCCCCCACACACACACAAACACACAATTGTTTGTGTCACTCAACCACAAGATGGTAAAGTTAAACAAAACATTTAACTTACGCAGAGAAATCTGTTCATGTCAACTTCATAATCTTTCTTTCTCTGAAAAACAAAGTTAAGAAAATGAAGACAAATTGGGCATATCTTTCACATCTGTGTCATGACTCTTGTCTAATATTGTAGGAACTCACCTGTTCACAGCGTTTCTGGTAGGCATCCTTCTCATTCTGCTTCAGCAGCTTCCATCGCTGGCTGCACATGACCATGCGCTCTGTGCTGGGCACGTCTTTCATGCTGGACATAAGCTCCGCGCAGAACATCGAGTAGCCGTTTCTGAAAACGGACACACACACACAACATCAGAGTAACATATCCGTCTATTGTGCATTAGTCATAGAATACAGATGCATACAAGTAAGTGTAACCCATATTATAATTACTCACGGAGGTGGTTTGTCAGGTCGGCCATCAGACTTGTCCTTCAGTTGCCTTTCTGCTTTGGTCAAGGTGGATTTTATTATGTCCTCCTTGGTCATGTTCAGCTCTGGATGTTGCTGGATGTAACCCTGCATAGTCCCCTAAAATACAACACAAGCCCTGTTAAGTACACAGTAAAATCCTTAACCATGATGATGAGAGTGTACAAATGTAAGCCAATCGGGTTACAAAGTAACATTTGTACATTCTCAGGGTTAAATAACACTGGATTTGAATTCCTTTCCAAAACAGTATTAAAAAAAAGTGCTTCACAAAAAGTCACAAGTCTTTAGTTGCTGCTTCTTAAATGTTTATATCTCAAATCCAAGGGCAGGGAGATGCCGAGATTAGATTCACCATTTCAATAGATCAATCAACTTTTTCGTTCTTCACAGAGGCAGTTAAGACCTCCTACTGACATGTTCTCCAGAGTGTTGTTTAGATTTAGAATGTAACAACAGTCAATGTTTGCCAGGCCTACCATTTGTAGCCTTAATAGCCTAGTTAAATTAACACTGGCCTTTGGCCATGTCGATTGGGGTCCCAGTCCAGAGGTTAAACTGTAGACTATAGTTAATTCACAGAAAATACAATAACATAGCCCATAACATAACCATTGTAACAGGGCATGGTTTAGAAAAGCCTATATTTGCGCTAAAGTAATATATTGAATAACATAAATGTAGGTTTTACGGCTAGACTGGCATTGTAGAGAAGTGCACTAGTGAGAGATGAGATTATCTCTCCTTCATTGTGGGACTGCTGAGTAAAGCAAGTTCGTTATCTCTGCTGTGCACACAGGGGAACCATGTGTTTAATTATATCCATGGTCTTTTTCAGTCGCTTTCCATGTGCATCGCAAAAGTACAATGTGTTTGTTTTGGTAGTAGCCTACAGCAGGCGCAGCCACGCTTTTTCGCGTAATTGCATTAGTCAAAACGAAACCAGCCAGACAAACATTATGTACACAACGGGATCGCCGTTTTCAAACTGTCCACTCGCCATGATGGTAGAAAACAGTTGTTATGAGTGAACGTTAGGGGGAACATTGACAACGGTCCACACAGTCTGGTGGACCATGTGTGACATGTGTCACACTTCATCATACACATAAGAACACTCACCTCATACTCTTTATGCTGCTCCAGGGATTTGCCGATCCATTTGAGTCTCTTTTTGTCAGTCAACTGTGTCCACTGTTTCCCAAGACTGTCTTTAATGTCTTTGGTGGTTGCCTAGTATCAGACATAAAGAAAAAGATAAATAAAAGTCATACAACTCTCGCATACAAGAATATGTTTAGTGTCAAGCATGCCGTAAATGCCCCTCTCCGGTCCTCCTCCTCTTCACTTACATCTGGACGTGTTTTGAGGACATTCTTCTTTTCATGGTTGTACCACAGCTGCTGTGGTGTCTTGGGCTTCTCTGGTGCATTTGAACCTTTCTTGGTCATGCTCTCCATGAGATCAGGGTGCAGTTCCCTACATTCAAATAACACATCATTTGATGTACTCGACCACTTAACAAGCATTGACTGATTGATTTTGATGACTGACAAATAAGATGCTTTCCCTCATATCACTGGTACATAACAGGACCTTACCTGAACTTTGCCATGCTCTCCACAAATGTTTCTTTGTCTTTCAAGAAGTCTTCAACATATTTTTTCTAAAAACAGGCAAGAAAAAAAGTAGTATGACGCTGTCAAAACTGAACAATTCAGCTCATGATACTATTCTTGATTTAATCCCACAGTCCCTTTTATTCACCTTCTTCTTCTCAGGGAGCTCTCTATATTTCTTAGAAAGGATCTTGGTGAGGTCCAGGTTGCTCATCTCAGGGTGTAACTTGGCATACTTGGCTCTCTTTTCCATGAAGAACCGGAAGTATGGGGTCAAGGGCTTTTTGGGGAAATCTGGGTGCTTCTGATTATTGCAAAAAGCAAAATGCAGAGTTACACAAAGATAAAACAAGGAAGAACCGTTTGTTATCCATTAATGTTGTTTTGTATTAGGACTGATATATTATTTTTGTATTATGATTGTGAACCGTAACATTTGGCATCTATTGAATCATGGACATTACCTTTAGTTTCTTGCCTTTGTAAGGGTTTTTGATGTAGTCCTGGGCATCAAAAATCAGTTCGGTTAGTGTCCGGAATTTCCGTATCTGTTATGAGATAATATAAACACCACAAATATTCAGTAAAGCAAACTTTTTTTTAAAAAATTTGATCTCAAAACAACTCATTTATGACATCAAGTTAAATGCCATTTATTTACCATCCGCTCTGTATTAATCACGCTCAGCTAGGCCTACCTCTTTGGACAACTCAGTCCACCTCTGCTTGCACATCTCTGCTGTGAAGGACTCGAACGCCACCTTTCCCCAGTCTAGGTGTGACTCAGATGTCTTGTATTTGGTCAAGTCCTTCTGGGGAAGGGCCATCTTCATAGCCTCCAGCAGTTTTAAGAGGTCATCCTGTACCCATACTGAGACAATGTAGAGCACACAAAATTAGAAAATACTAAAACATGAAATCACATTGAATGCAAAAATGAACACATTTAAATATAGTCTACTCCACCATGTTCTTGGGCAGGTGTCTCCATTGCTCCATTCATTTGTAAGTGTACTGTAATCTGGCTCTATACCTGTTGCAAGGGTGAAAAGAACAAAAAACGTAATACATGAAGTAATCATACTGCCATATATGTATAAATAAATACCGAGCTATAATGTCTACTCTCTTTAATCACTACAGCACTGAATTCGATAACTAAACACTAGTCAGACAACGATGTTGTGTGTGTGTGTGTGTGTGTGTGTGTGTGTGTGCGCGTGCGTGCGTGTGTATGTATGTCTATATATGATATATATATGCCTATAGTTTTATTTTACGTATTATTAATATCCACAGTTTAAGTACAGTACATCATCAGCGATGTAAAATCTCCGACCTTTTCAACTCATGGCATTAAAATGTGCCTCGACATAATGGTTTATGTTCATTACACCGCCCCTAAACGTTTACGCTCCATCGTGAGACATAGGCTATTGCTTGTGACGGCTTCAAATCTCAAATAACACTGCAGAGGGCTTCAACTAGCACTTCGCAAGCGCCTCGTCGACCAATTTGTCAGCTGGAATGTGGCGTATTATTATTCCACAACAAAGTCTCCTGCACGTACGAGAGCGACCATTTTCGTGTGTCGTGCGCTCGGTAATGGAGTCTTTTCTCGGAGCGGAGGTGGGGAGGTTCCACGGATAGGAAGAAGGAAGCGATCGTTCATGGACTGCAGGCAGCTGTAGGCGACCAGCTGACCATGGACGGGGATCTGCTTTCGGTCTCCGTCGAGGGGGAATGGTGCACAGGGAACATCACCACCAAATGCAGCCTCACTACCGACGAGGCACCAAACACGGGATCTTGCTCCGCCATGAATCTCTAGCCCGAAGGTTTTTTACTCCAGGTCGGAGCGAGGGAACATTCGATCACAGTTAATAAATCCCTATACAAGAACTGCAGACAGTTTTACTAGTACGAATTGGCTGGCATTAGAATGTTTTACTTTAATGTGAAAACACCGTGCATTCTTCAGCGAGGCGTAGCCGAGTTCTACTTCCATGATGGCGGCTGCTTGTTGTTCACCCCGTCCTTGGTGCCTGGCTTGCACTACATTCGAGTGCTAACCAACATTGTCGAAATTGTCGCTAAAACAACTAACATGACTAAATAGAAGCTTTAGGTCGTAGTTATTATTACTCTCACTTCAATTTGCGAATATTACAAGATTCTGGTGATAAACAGTGGAGTTTTGAGCAATAAGCTACCACAGCCAAGGGCAAGCAGGTTCTCGAATCGAAGCGAACTGCTTATCGCCTGGCGCCTTAACAATGAATATATTACACTGAATGTAGGCAGAATATACCGATAGTTATATTTACAAATGTGTATAATTAAAAGGGGCAGCTTGAACGCCCCTGAAATTAACATTCACCCCTTGTTTCCGCGTGAAAAACCGTGGAGAATGCTTTAGCTTCCTGCAAACCAAAATAACGTTAAATTAACAATTAGCCAAAAAAGCGTTAGTTTATATTAATACGGCCTTCTGTAGTTTGTGGACACATATTAGAAATTGAGTATGTTCGATATGAGCAACCGAGCAGAGGAGACTCGGGGCTTGTGGAGGCGCAGGAAGAAAGAATGAAATATGAAATAATTTCTAACAAACTCACGTGAAAATCTGAATTAAACGTTAGTTTACAATAAATGTCGAATTCGCGATGTTCTAACGTCAGTTCCAAACATAGATGTTAGCTGGTTCTCGTTCTTTTGTTAGAAATTAAACGGCATATCCGAGAATGCGAGTAGTATCCTTCCTGGCTGCTGCTGAGACGGTTCTAGATCCGCCATGCTGACGCCTCACAGAGCGAGTCTACAAGGAGACCTACCGTGACAAGGTCCAATGGCGCACTGCACGCACAGCACCCGAGAAACGGGCTTAAAAGTAAAGCCAGGGCGTTGCAACCTCCCCTGACTCGATCCAAGAGCACAAGCAGAAACAGAAGGCGGGTTCTCGAGGCTTGGCGTTGGTGGTTCTGAGTTAGTCAGGCGAGAGAGAGGCGCTCGTCTGTACGGTGAGATATTAAACCGTGATCCCTGATGGCTAACCAGCGAGGCGGCTGGCTGTTCCGACAATAGCCGCATGGAGGTCTCGGCGCGGAAAGCACAGGCTATTCTTTCCACGGAATAGTCCGGTTATTGCACTGGTAGTCAAATTATGGTGGTGGGGGTGAAATGCGAAATCCAAGGCGAGTGGGTTTTTGGAGGAAAAAAATACCTTATTCTCGCTGGCAATTGACCCCAGCTTCTTACCCGCTGTAGAGGACAAGAAATTCGGGTATGGCGACCTCGCCTGTGCCCTACAGCAGTCAGTGTATTTTTGCCAGCACACAAGGCACACACGGGCGCTTTTGGAATCATCATAACAAATAACAACAAAGACTCGGTCGCTTATATTGTTTGAGTGAATGTGCCTTATATTGGATTATTTATCGCGCAGTTGTACGACGAAACGAGTCGGTTGTGTCGCTTACCTGTCTCAGCGTGAGTCAGTCTCGTTGTGGAAGAAGGGGTGGGTTGAACGTTAGCCAGCACTGCGCTGTCGGTCCAGGGCACAAGCGCTCCAGTCCCCGCAGAGATGGAACTTCCCCCCGCCTCCATCTCACTTGCTTTCTCCCTCCAGTCAACGCGCAGCTCTCTCGATCCAACCATTTCTCTAAGCGGAGACAGACATCCACGTTTTCGATCTCTCTCCAGCTCAGCTGCCTCACGTTTCTGGACCAGCGCGAAGGGCTGTTATTTTTCCGCAATTTCTCGGCCCAGCACGATCGCTCCACCGATCTGATGGCACTTAGATTTTATTTAGCTGCATAAAGTAAAAGTTGAACGTACGGTCCGATGATTTTATTGGGACGCTTTGTTATAATTTTGGATGTGTTGAATATAGTTTGATATATAAATTTAAATTAAAACATTAACATTTAATTGGAGAAAAAAGTTTTAATGTCAGTTTTTGGCATCAATATTAAGAACTGTTTAACATAAGCGTATCTATCCATGCCTTTTCAGATAGCATTAACCTAACCTTTTACCGAATTCTAAGCGGCAGTTTGACAGCTTCATTTTACCCTGCTGCATGTATTTCTTTCAAACTCCACCTTGTCTGTTTGTGGGCGGAACTCGGCCATCCAATCCAGACAGCCGGATTCATCGAAAACAAATGACTTTCCAATGAGCACTCATGTTTTCAGTATCAGTGCAGTGGTAGCGTTTTCAGTGGTCCAGCAACTGAACCTCCTCACTGATGGCTGAAAAGATGCTGTGACCTTAGTATGAGAGTTTGTTTTAAATAATCCACACTGGAGAAATTGTATATATGTATTTTTTTTAATTAAAGTGAAAATCAAAATGTTGTACAGTGTTCCAAGCACACAAATATACAATAGATGAAACAAAAATGCCACAATTACACAAAAGTTTCCTCACCATAATATTAATCAAATGTATTAAGCTAAACTATGATCTTGTCCCTAATACTGTTCTCTCCACCTTTACAATCATTAATAACTAAAATTACACTTCCTCGATTAGATTTGGACCGCCCGTAGTTAAGTAGGTTAGTTGGTAGCGAGGCCGGCTGGAAATCAGAAGGCCTCGCATCCACCTGTGTCTACGACGTGTAGAAGTGTCCCATAAGTGAGCAAGACACTTAACCCCTTAACAGCTGAACTTCCCCAGAGGCTCAGAGAGCTCATCATGACCATCTGAGTGAAGCTTAAATTGAATTTCCACAGGATAATTAAAGGTCTAAAAAAATGTGGCAAATAAATTCTCATTCAGAAGCAGAAGTAAGCATACCTCAACCTTATGTACAAACTATCCATATGCTAACTGAACAGCTAAATAAAATGAATGCTTAGCTTCTTTCAATGAACAATAGCACAACACAATAAATGACACAATTCTTAATCATGAGACTGTGAGAAAAAGTACAAGGGAAAGATTGGTGTGATGGTCCCATTATTATGCATTATCTATGCATCTTAGAAATTAAATAAAACTACTGTGTATCACCCTAAGTACAGATATGATTAGACTGATATAACATTGGTAGGACAACAATTTTGCAATATTGCTACACATTCTCAAGCTAAAATATATATTCAACTACTGTACCCAAGACCTTAATGGAAAACAGCACTGCGTTTCAGAATACAAATCATTTTAACATGCATTCCCATTTGCATTAACATACAATTTAAATAGTAAAATAAGGGAAAGGTAGTAAGGCACATAATAGGTTTCTTTTAGAGCTGTTGGTACTACAATAAAATGAATTCTAAGTCCCTGAGTAGTGAGTAAGTCTCTTTTTTTTTAAATAATTTGCAAAGATTGTCTTAGTAACATGTGGATTATATTCAAGGTTGATTACAAGCTTTGGTAGAACTTTTGTCTGACCACAGTAATATATCATCTGTTCTTAAATTGAGTGGTATTGCCCCTGAAATAAGAAAACTACTAAAGAGACATGGTTACAAATATATTTCCCACTGTTATTTCTGAAGGCACATCATATCCAATTTTCAAATTACTCACTGGTAAATAGGATTTGAGTTCATATGATTATTGGTGAATGGTGGTGTGTTCATGGCAATGCGTTATAGGCTACACATCTGCCCCTTCTTCTTCATCAAATTTCACGTTGGCATCATCTGCGTCCAGCTAGAAACAAATTAAATCCAATTACAATAAAGAAACACACATCGCCAGATATGTTAGCATGCTGATTTCTAGACATCTCTGCAGGTTTTGTAATGTCCTACCCATAATATAAAAAGTTACTGCATCTTCACACTACAGCAGTGGCTCCCAAACCTCTCAGCTCAAGACCCCCCATTTTTGGAAAGTTTCTGACATTATTTATAAATGAAAAAAATGTGTGACTTTTTTCTCTCTCTCTCTCTTTTTTTTTTTTTTTTTTTTACAAATCTTTTATTGATTTTAACATTTATTATTTTTTCAATCTGAATGGTTGAATGGTATGTCCCCCTGCTCTTCTATTGGGACATTTAGATTGTGTCTAAAGTCATGTCTCACCTACTGTAGACCCAGGATCTGACACAAATTTTGACCTGATAGTCAAGATTAAATTTAAACCATGAGCAAGCAGGCAGGCTCTATGGTAAAAATGTCATCACTTGCACAAGAAAATAGAAAATGTACTCACGACCCATAAAAATGCAAACTAGAAATGTGTCCCGGCCCACTGTTACACTGGTACTACAGTGTTCTCTCTCTCTCTCTCTCTCTCTCTCTCTCTCTCTCTCTCTCTCTCTCTCTCTCTCTCTCTCTCTCTCTCTCTCTCTCTCTCTCTCTCTCTCTCTATATATATATATATATACACGCACACAGTACAGTATATGGAAATTCAAATAAAACAACTAAGAAATCTCAAACTCCAATAAAGAGCGTGTCTGAGTGAGCACCACACAGCACCAGACTGTAACTTACACATTTCATCTCCATTTGACTGAAGAGCTTGCCAGTCATGAGCATACGCAGAGGTATGGTCATAATGAGAATAAATGGCAGTGCCAGAGAGAAGGGGCTCATCTTTACGGCCCAAAGAAGAGCGAGGCACATCAGCTGAATCAGAGTGAAGAGATGCATCCGCATTGTCGACACCTTGAAAAAGCAGTAGAGGAATGTGGGAATGAATGCATGTGTTAATTTAATACATGGACTCTTAATTATTTACATACTGAATATTGCACCAATTGATGTTGTGTAAAACCACTGCATCACAAATGCAATGCATTCAATATATTTAAAAAAAAATCTAGGTCTAGCAACATTCTGAAGTTGTGAAGAGTGTTGAATACCCTGGTGGCATAGGCAGTTGAAGGATGGTATTTCTTTGGTACAAAAAATAGAAGTACTCTGTCCCACATCTGGATTCCATTGAGGGAGGTGACACCCATGTAGAGGAAGATTCCAAACAGGGCGGTCATTGGAATCATCTTCAGTATGGGTTCCATGAAAATGGATACACCTGGAAGTTGCATAGAAAATGATTGCTTAACAAAGGCATTTTGCTTTATTGTGAGTAATTGCACAGCAAACTGGATGTATAGGCCTTAATCGCAACATTGGTATTTCTGTGACCTGTCTTGTATGTGTGTGTGTGTGTGTGTGTGTGTGTGTATTGATCAATAAAAAAGAGAAATAGCTCCAAATTGATATTCTGTAGTGTCTCTACCAGTACAGTAGATGGCAGCACTTACCAACCAGGACGGCCACGAGCAAGCCACTAATCCGTTGCTCAATCACCTTCTCAACCCCCTGTTTCGGGGCCGTGTTCATGACCGTGAGGGCGTTGGCATGGGTGACAGAACGCACAGTGGCAGCACTCAGCCAGGGCATTCCAAAAATAGAGCAGATGCCACCCATAGTGACTAGGATGAGCAGATCCCAATGGAATCCAGTTCCCTTGAGCATCTTCTTCTCAGGCTTGCTCACAATCAGCCTGGAATTCCACAAAGACAGTCAGGAGTTAAACAGAATGAGTGAGTGAGTGAGTGAGTGAGCAAATATGCAATAAATGCATGTACACAATATACATGAGCAGGACCCCCCAACTCACAACACCACAAACATATTGCATGTTGTAACCCTAAGGTATATACAGGGGGATTGTTCCTTTAACTGTGTTGGCGGGCTGAGCGCTCGGACGAGGAGTATTATGGGATATTTTGTGTTTACTTTCTGTTCTGGTGGAGAGGGAAGTGGTCGCGCTATTCAGAGGAAGAGATATATTATTTTTGTTTGTTTACTACGGAGAGTTGATACAGAATTAGAACCCTGGCTGATCACGTTTGTCCTTTGAATTATTTTTTGTTTATTAAATCACCAGTTCTGCAACACGGACTCCTTTTTCTTTACAGCATAGAAATAAAGCATAAGGATTATTCCAGAGAGGAGAGACACAGTGGTTATAATGTGTGTCAGGACACATATGCCAACAGGGTGTAAAGTAGAATGTCACTCACGTAGTGATCTGGGACTCGAGGAAGATGAGGATGAAGACTAGTAGGGCTGGTACACTGCATGCTGGCATCATCCAGATAGGGAAGTCTTTGTGTAGTCCCATGGGGTTGATAAACCAGCCTCTGACGGCAGGATTGGACACCTCAATACCTTTCGGCACGACCAGTTTCTACAAGAGCAAACGCACGCACGCACGCACGCACGCACGCACGCGCGCACGCACACACACACACACACACACACACACACACACACACACACACAGTGTGTAATAAAAATAAATCTCTCAGTGATTAAAGCGGTGTGAGTTTGTGGTCCAATGATCTCTTAAAATTCAAGATTCAAGATCTATTATCTCATATACGAGTACACAAGAGTAAAATGATCTAGCAGCAATAATAAATAATAACAAAGAAATAAAGAAAAGCACCAATAATAAACAGTAAGATCAAGCAACATTTCAGGTTTCATATTATCTTAGCTACACAAATATACAAAGGCTTTTTACTTCTTTTTTAAGAGCAAAGAATTTACCTGAGTGTAGGCTTCTTTAACACTTATATCCACAGCGGCCATTAAGAAAATAGCGATGGGGACTCCAAAATCTCCAATCAAGCTACGGAGCTTGAAAAACAGACCAAAAGAGTCACTGGTTAGCATTCATACAAATTACTTTGAGAATACTACAGTGCTTTTGCACTGTAGTATTCTCAAATATCTTTCAGTAATGAGCAAAATAATGATATTGGAACAGTCAGTGTAGGTGCTTTTTCATTTGTTAATTATAGGGTCCAGTCTATTGCCTGGCCATAGGCCAAGGCATTTAAAAAAAGGTTTGTATGCACAGAATGTACTTTATGATGAATATCACCACACTAGGACACCACACAAGCAGCCAGCCTTTATAGTGCCGCTTCACCACTGAACATTGTATTGTGTTTTGTGCTGCTTCGTTCCCAAACTGCACTCATAACTTACAATCGATGACTAAAGATTGGACAGGGAGGCCACGCCATTATTAGACTTTACGTCTTCCTTTTATTTATATTTTCTCTAGAAGATAAGGCACTGCAGTGAAACTAGGCTAACCTGGGGGGCCATTTCAAGTAAAAAACGACAGCAACAAAAAAAACTATGCGTATACAAATTAGTCAAATGTATGGACTTACGAAGTCAGGAAGGAAGTGACCCTGCTTGAATATACGTAGTGCGTATGCAATGGTGAAACAACCAAACATAAGGCACATAGACAGCAGGGCAGTGTTGGGGAATTCTATGGGAACTTTTACATCCATAGTTCCATTGCCATGTGCGACGGTCTCTGTGATGAATGTTACTAGGGGTTGTGTGGTATTTATCTCGGCATATTTCCACATCAATGGATGGGTTTTGAAAATCTGTGAAAGAAGAAAAGCAAATATGATTGCCTGAGAGGTAAAGCACAACGTCCAAAAGGAAAAGGCAAACAGAAACACCATATGATTTTTGTTTTTACTGTTTATAAAATTATGAATATAAAACAACAACTTTTGGTGACATTTAAATGGAATGGGAAAATGTGGTGTGGAGACCTTTCCGAGTTTACTGAAGGTCTCGAAGATGAAGATGAGCGAGATGAGGATTGAGAATATTTCCTGGGTGAAGCGAGAGATGTATCGGACCAGGAAGCTTCCCTCCACAGCCACAATTAATATCACAATCACGATTAGCCACATTCCGACCCAGACTCGACCCACTATGTACTCAATGCCTTGACTCTCGCAGAACTATAACATAGAAGAACAAAGGCAATAATCAATGTCAATGAAAAACTATTAAATAGTAACAAACACAGGTAGAAATGCATATACCTATATATTGACGTAGTCAGTGTGGAATTCATTAATTAGGCAAGACTAACATAGGCTGATCAGATAATACGTGAAGAAGCGCTGTGTTGGTCGGTAATTATATCAAACTGAGAACAGGCGCTCTTTGGAAAGGGTTACGTTTCAGGACAAGAATTCTAAGTTCATATACTTTGTAGGATCACAGTGGAAAAAAGAATGCGTTGAACTTAAAGGTCCAATGCAGTTCTGTTCAGTTCAAGTAGAACAATATTTTATTAATCCATAGCAAGGAGTTTAAAAAAAACACAGGTGACCAACATGTATCGGCTGAGACTGACACTAATCATAATCTCTCCCCTTCCTTGCCTTCGGCTTAGGGACAATTAAGATTTTAATCAGCCAAGGAGGATAACGTAACATCTGACAATGTTTATCACATTATATGGCTTTTACGGCTAAAGTGGACAGTCTACTAGTCTAGAAATGTGAATTGTACATACTTTGAAAAAAGCCTCCTCAAACACAAGCAGTGGTCCAGAGAAACCAATGACTAGCAGAGGTTGGGCAGCAATCAAACTGAAGATGATTCCCTGGATGCTGGTCGATATCATAAGCTCTGACACCCCCATCCAGCTTTGTGTTTTATCAGCTAGGGTCAGACAAATGAGGAATTATGCACACACTTAATAATTCTCTATCATATTAAATACTGTTACACAAATAGATGTATCCGAGTATCAGAATCAAACTTTACTGTCACATCACATTACATGGGTGAAATTCTTAATTGTGCAGGCCCATCAATGCAGTTAAAAGATAGATAGAGAATTAGAGCATAGAAGTAGAATAAAGTGCTTTAAAAAGTGGCTGATGTGCATAATAATTTAAGAGTCATGAATGCGTGCCTAAAGAAAAGAAGCGCTGGCAAAGTTATAGTTGCGTATTTAAGTGCTTACCCAGAAGTCCTCCGAAGGTGACAGCAGGGGACAGGGCAGCAAAGTAGATGAAGATGACGGCGGCCAGAACCTGAGGGTTCAGGGCGTCTGTGTAATCACTGAGGTAGTGACGGTAACGACGCTTCAGGTCTCTCACCATCCCACCAAAAGGATAACCTGTACGAGCAAGTGGATCCTCTCTGGGCTCCTCTGGGGCTTTCGCAGCTGGTCAAGAAGGAAACCAAATGTTAACATATTTAGTAGATCTGCTATAAAATGTGTCTTTCTTTTTATCGTCACTGTCAGGCTTGTAAGTCTTTCAACCTGCGTAACTTTCAACCTGGCATTTCAAAATGTTCCAAAAGTAGTGAAAATAGCAGATTGGCTATTTTGCTACTTTCGCACACACAATGAAGTTGTAGGTAATTCAGGTTATGTAAAATGCTTAAAGAGTCATATGTTTTTAATATTTCACTTTTAATGATGTAAAAACAACAATATACAAACTCAATATATGAAAGGATATGAGAGGAGAATTAAATTCAGCTCAAATTGAAGATGCGAGAACTGGATGTAAGACTGACCTTTGACCCTGTCACCGAAGGCGAGCCGATTGTCACATGGGCGGAGTCTGTCGCGGAGCAGCTTCCGCTGGAAGTCGATGACTGGCGCCAGCATGGCCTGGTCTTGGATCTCGGTGGGGGGGATGACAATGCTGCAGTCCATGAAGTCAGCAATGGCGTTGGTCACGTCCTGTCCCGTCTGAGCCAGGTACGCCTCCAGACCAAACACCTGCAAGACAGAAGGTTTTAGTTTTGAGCTCTTCTCAGGTAGGCCTGTCACAATCATTACACATAATCACAATCATTTGAGATAATGGCAATTTGAATTATTGTCATAATCGATTCCACGTTGAAAGATAAAAAAATAGTAGACATATTAGCAGATCTACAAGCTCACTGTGAGCTTGTAGATCAACCAGTACTAATTACTTACTTACTTACTTACTTACTTACTTACTTACTTACTTACTTACTTACTTACTTACTTACTTACTTACTTACTTACTTAGATCAGCTATTTCTACAAATGTTTAAAAAACTAATTATGAGTATAAAATGATTAAATATAACCTATTTCTATTCATTTTGAGTATTGGTAATGAATGATCATTGTCAGTCATTTCTTTGTTTATTTAAGTTAGTTGACATATCTGATCCTGTGCGATTTGTGTTTATAACCCATAAAAGTCAAACACAAAAGTAATTTGGTGTTTTGATGTTCAATGACAAAAACACGATTCAATCGTTAATCGCAATTATTTTTGATGACAATATTATTCGTCAAGTAAAATATCATGATTGTGAAAGCCCGATTCAGGATGACAAACTAGTCAACAGCTAGTGTCATCACATTTCTCCCTCTCCACTGTCTCCACTGTCTCTCACCCAGTCGGCCATCAGGGCACCCATGGCGCGGCCACCCTCGTGGTAATCCAGCCCACTCTGACTGGGTCCCACCAGCACGAAGATGAAGCGAACGGGCACAGGAGCCTCGAGGGCAGACTGCAGCACCACAGAGTCACTCAGCCTGACAAAGGCTACCGCTGGCTTCTGCAATGTGTCCAGGACGCCTGTGAGAAAATGAAAACAATAGCTTAATATACTGTACACAATAATGATAATAATATAAAGAGACCCACTTTCACGTCTGAAATGTCATGCACTTACCTGAGAGAACGATGGAGCCCTCCACTCTGTCAGAGTAGTCTCTCTGCAAAACAGTGGGCAGTCAACAGAGTGTGAGTTATGAGATGTTCATAACAGATGAAAGCAATCCTTATTGGGCATAGCAGGATAACTGAGAATGCACTATACCCTCTTGGTGACCGAAAAGGTTTGCATCTCAATGTCTCCTGGTTCAGTCCCGATCTGCCCTTCTTCAGTACCTTGGTCAGATTGACTGGAAGGACAAAGAGAGAAAGAGAGCGTGAGATTACAAAATAAATAGAATACACAACTGTATCATGGGACTCATGTTCTAAATGTATTTAATTACTTTTATGTGCAACTGCAACCTGTGTAGCTTGTCATTGTGACAGGATACTGCGAGTGCGAAGCTCTATGTAGCATGTAGTGATGGGCAAGTCTATTGCATGATCACTCACTGTCACACATTGTGAGTGTGTAATAGACAGTTTGTAGGTATCCATCACTAGATAGGCTACGTGAGTGTATGTAAAAATACATTGTATACCACATGCGTGATACCTGCGTCTCATCAGCAGAGCCCTCAGTACAGAATCTCGATCACCGGCACGTATTTCGTTTTTGTTCAGCAGTTCATCAACAACCTTCTCAGCCACAGCAGACAGTGAGCTGGCATTCAGGTCCAGGAGGATAACACCTAAATACATTTTAGGCAAACAGTCACAATGGAAACCATGCTTGACCACACATCAAAATGAGCATAAACTTGTCAGCTCTGCATTTTCACATCTGATGCATTTTGCTGAGGGTCTGCCTGTGTACCTGTGCTCATGATCTTGCGGAGCTGCAGGAGACTCTTGAAGGTGAGGTAGGAGACGTGCGCGGTGCTCCATTGTCCGCTAGTTGGGTCTAAGTTCTCCTCATAGCCAACCCAGCGGCCGGTCTCTTGCCAGGTGCTACCCTGGAGCTCATTCAACTCTACATAGGCCTGCCATAACACAGCAACGTTAGACAGGGACCATTGCACAGTAAATTGATACATGTTAAACCCTCTGTAACCTTCCTGTTCTAACCCAGATTAAAACCCAGGTTTCTTGCACAAACAAAAATTGTCAGTCTGTACCACTTGTCATTGTTGTCAACCAGTCATGTTAAACCAGACACAGACATCTAAATGTCTCAATAAGAGCAGGGAGACTAAATACACATTTGTATAAATTATATTATATTAACATACTCTACCATACAGTTTGGATGAATTAACATTCTAACAGAGTTCTAAAGAGTAAGAATGGACCTTTATGAGTACATTTTTATTTTTACACTTTCAAATTAACACAGAGGACTTTACGGTTAACAAAGGTTGGCCTAAAACTAAATTAAATACACTTTCAATAAACTGCGTGTGGTTAGATTACAGTTGGTGCCGGTAGATGGTAAAGAAAGATGGTAGACCTACCTGAGCATCCCCTCTTGTGTTGGCGTTGGTGTTCAGGTTCCGGAAGGCTGAAATGGCCAGATAAAAATGCAATTAACTTTTGATATCACAACCTTTGCATGATGAACAATTATGCATGTCGGGAGAAATCTCTGCTTGTACTGGGGAGGGTGATGATCAGAGCAGTGATTCTCAAACATTTTCATCACACACTCCCACATTTAAAAAAATATCTATATATGTATTATTATTTGGCTGCAGACCCCCAACTGTTTGTGCCTTGGGACCCCCATACAAGATTTGTGTTAAAATGTTCAAAGACTATTCAAAATCTTTAAATTTTGTTCAAAAAAATAGCTGATCTACAAACTCATTGCAACATGTTGTGAGTTCGTTATTTTCAAATATCCGATACACATGGTAAAAGTTGTTAAACTGATCTGACCCTTCAAGGACCCCGGATCTCACTATGAGAAGTACTATAAGCTTACCCTCTGAGGAAGCGGGGAGGACGATGGTCTCGAAGGGCACCACAATCCCCTCATCCCCCCTCCTCTGCTCCAGGTCATAGCTGTCTCTGTGGCCTGGTGGAGTCCTGGTGGGGAGGAGGATACAGAACAGTGGTATAAACTGAACAATAAGGCTAAGTAGAGCAGGGGTTCTGCTCTGCAACGCCTCTCAATGTCTCACCAGATTTTACGGACAAGATGCCAGGAGCATGTCTTTCTGCTTACGAAGCGACGCAACTCAGCCCTGACAGGGGGGAAAATGTTTTGGGAGGAAAATCACATCAATTGCTATTGTGGTGTGGTGTTCAAGTGAGGCAGGGTATGGGTCTGCAGTGCAGCTTGCTATCTTTCAGGATATTCAAAAGGGAGCACTCATTTGAGGCTCCTCAAGTTTGGTTTTTGCAAAGATAAGAGTGCTGTTCTCTCCATGGCCAGAGGAGGGCAGGATTTGACTACGTAACTATCTCCTATCACGACAGAGGCACTTGGGACAGAGGCACTTGGGACCTCTACCAAACATCTACTTATACCAGTAAGAATTAAGGAACTTACAGTCTTAATGGAGAAGGGAAGGCTGACTCATTGTCTTCATATGACGAGTCACTGCCCTAGTTTAGATTAAAGACAAAGAATAATTAATGGAAGAGAGCTTGCAGGGATTGACAAGGCCATGGTGATGTGGAAAAACACTTAACTTTACTACACACATACTAAACTCTCCCTCAGTCCATTGTAATACCAATACAATACCCAAGGCATTAAGCCACCATTACATCATAATCTTTAAAGGAAATCCAACCTCAGTCCATATTATTGCTTACTATAAGATGGTCCCATTTATGTCTACGTACTATAATATTCCAGGAAGAAAAAGCCTGGAACTTAATTGAAATCCCCACCAATAATGTCTAATGAATTTTCTAGTTATCCACAGCCCACCTCTGAGACACAAAGTAGAGGGAGTTGTATAGTAAGAATCAGAACATAATTTATGGAGATAAGGTTGACAAGTTTGGAGAAAGTGTGGAAAAAAGTTAGGCTGACCCCAAAAGACAGATTGTTTTCCATTGGTGTGTTTCAGATGTGTATAGTCTTCCAATAAATTCTCAGCAACGGTCGAGCATTCCCTGTAGCAATAAAACAACAATCATAAACACAAATATATATCTCCTCATATGAGATTCAAATTTGAGATATGCTTGCAATTGTGACAAAGATGAGGCTCATATTGAGCCTCATCGTTTGAGTAACATCTATTTGAAGCCAACATTTCTGCCGGATGAATGGCACAAGTTACAATTTACAATTTACAATTTAGGCATTTAGCAGACGCTCTTAATCCAGAGCGATTTACATTAAGCAAGTTTCTGTGTACATGAATACTTGGGATGTACGGCATCTTGTTTGGATTAACAATATTACTGGGGAAACATCCAAGAAGATACTTTAAATAACAATAAAACACCTTTCAACACTAGTGAAAATAGCCCATCTAAAAGCTCAGAATGCTACACGATGTGTATAGATTGGCCATAATTTACTAATTATTATATTATATATATTATTATATAAATGATTGTCAACTGGTATTTGGTCAAACATGTTGTGCTATTTGGTTCCATATCGCCCAGCCCTAACATCTTCTGCAATCTACTGTGACAGACACTGTCTGGGGGGCTCAGGACCATGGCTGATGGTAGATAGTAAGACAGCCGTTGAGACTACAGCATGTGTCCTACAGTACTGTACTTTATGAAGTGAAACAGCCAACCTATATTTTCTTATCTATTGGTTACTCCCTATTTGTTACAGCACACTGTGCTACTTCTATCATACACTACTGTAACAACATTATTACAGAGAGGCCACTATTTGAAATACAAATAAGATACATATATTAAGCTATAATCTACAGTATATAGAAATGCGCATAGAATGAGCATTGCTCATTTACTATAATTAATTCTTGGAGCACAAATTATTATTAAGCATGATGAATATCAATTGAACAGCATAGCTGGCAGCATACTGCATTATCACATTCAAGGGATTGCTTTAATTTAATTGGCTTGGTAATTTCCAGAAGAAAGTGCAATGAATATTACAATTTATGTCAAATTGTATGGAATATTCCTTACGATAACAACAAGCCAACAAACATAACCATAGCAAATTACACAATATTATTATTGTAATGACAACGGATATTGGAAAGATAAGGAATTTATTTGCTGTTAAATCATAACAAGCTTTAGAAATGTGACCCTCAAACTATGCAGAATAGATAGACATACATTTGTATAATTTTTCAATAACATATTGAATGTTTTCTTATGGAAATTGACCTGAATTTCTGCCCTCAGCTTGTAGACGTACTGTAAATTTAAATTAGCAAGCCACCATGAGTAAGCCAGGAGCAACTCAAATGTCCATTGTGTTTCACCTGTGCCCCACCCAAATAATTTGACCCTTCTGGTCCATTAAGTGCCAATAACCCCATGACCACAGAAGGCCACACCCCTTACCTGCATGCAGGTACTCCCACCTGGTCTGCAGCGCTGGGGACAGGGCGATCGCTGCGCTGTAAACGTAGTCGCGCCAAGCGATTGAGTGACCAAAAACCGATGAAGATGAGTACAGAGAACGAATGCCAGCAGAGGGAACACCCATACGAAATTACGTCGACCTGAAAGGCCTGCACTCGACAACCCTCCATTCGCCTGGGCGCCCTTGGGGGACGAGAAAGATAAGGCATGCATGACTGACAAACAGCCATATCTACCTCTGGCACCTTGATGCAGGGATATCCCAACCCTCCACCCCTACGCCCCTTCAAGGCCAAGGCCAAGTTGGGACAGCCTGTCAGGCATACTGACCTGTATGGACCAATGGGGTTCACTCCACTTCATCTTCTTGACTCTGGGGGGTCTCAAAAGTAGAGGCCAGACAAGGGGGGGGACATATCAGGAGGAGAGCATCTTGACCTGCTGCGTCATGTCTGCATATCGAGGATTCCCTTTTCGATGATGCAGGGAATCCCCCCTAGTGATCATCTTGAGAAGGTTTGATAATCACATTTACGCAACAGTTCTCCAACAGCTTATTTGTGTTGACTCTACAGCAGGGGTGCCCACACATTTATGACGTGAGATCTACTTTCAAAATGACCAGCTCAACAAGATCTACCCACTGAAAAAATAAGTGTACCATTGCTGAAAATAGTTTAAATATATAATGTACCTGGGGGGGCTTTATTTAACTTAAACGCCCAATGCATTCTCAATGGCAATAGCACAAACTTTGTCATGCTACTAGTCCTACATACTTACACCTAGAAACCCCATTCAAACCTATTTAGGTTCATCTTACGGTGGACATGTTTGCCTGAAAATAAATCTTTGAAATGTTTCATAGTTTTAGAAATATATAGTGCAAGGACACTTCGACACCAACTCTGGGGGAGCCCGGGTTCGAACTGGCAACCTTGCAGTTACCATCCAGCCACTCTACCCCATGAGCCACCACCGCCCTGTTTTCGTTTGGTTTTACTATAGTTTATGACAGAATGGAGAGAGAAAGCTAAATTCATTGACAAAGTACATTTGGAATTTGTCACCCATCCTACACACCCTATACAGAATATGACATCACCAGGCATCATTCGGGCTGATCATCTTCTTCATTGCCCAAGAAATTCATGATCTTGGAGTCTAATCTGGGACATCAACTAAACTAAAGGGACTCCTTTGGGAAAAATATATGAATGAAAAACAAGACAAACTGACATTTGCATGCATTTACAAATACTTGTTGACAGTAAAATGATTGTGTTTGAGCTGTTAACTACGAATAGTTTATATATCATATAAAATTACCATAAACCATATTAATAAAGGCCATCTTATCTGATATTATATAAATATTGCTTATTAGTAGATTCTGTCTATGTGGTAGGAAGACTATTTATCTCATAAAGGGGATGCTGATCACAACTGAAAGAAATAACTCCAGAACATCTGCATTCAATGTATAGTCAACACATATTTTCATCATACAGAAAGTGAAGCCTGAAGAAGGTCAGTAGACTGAAAGCTTTCAAAATAAATACTTTGATTGTGCGCAGATCTGAGTGTGCGGAGCTTCCCTTTATTTTTCTTATTTTCCCTTTATGACTCCAGCACCTCTTTTAAGTTTTTTCAGCAGATGAGCGGTGGTTCTTTTTACATTTTTGTCATCATCATACAGAAAGTGAAATAGCAAATCAGCTTCTAGGAACCATTTGGAAAGAGCTTATAAAAACAAGAAGTGTCTCTTTAATACTTGAACCATAGCATCCCTGTTCTGAGTATGTCCCAATAGGTGAACAACCATCAGTACAAACTCACAAAGCATCAATACACAATGTGCTGTGATCCTTTATATCAGCATAATGTTTGTCAAAGAGATTTGATGAAAAGAGGGGAAAAGGAGTGGGCTATGGACAGACTCCTGTAGGACTTTGGTCTGACAGTGTGTATTAATGACTACAGCTTGGAGTTACAATACCTGGAGGCACACAGGCTGACTGATTGCTGGTTGCTGGTTCCATTCTCTGCACAGTAGAGTGCAGGCAAGTGGTGTGTATCAGTTACACATTTATATTGCCTGTTAATGGAATAGAAAATACTTTATTTGACAAAGAAGGGATAGACATTAGAGCAGCTCAGACAGTTTAAGCCTTTTTTTATTTGCCATTTGCACAAGTGCATAAGACATTTTGGAGCTCAGCTCCCAGGGTCAACATTTAAAAAAAAGACATAAAAGGACCAGGCCGGCCTAGCGGGTCGTGCGTTCGAGTCCCGATCCCGACGACCTTTGTTGCGTCCCCCCCCCCCAATCTCTCTCCCCGTTTACTGTCTACCTACTGTGTAAATAAATACTTCATAGTCTAACAAAAAACTGCAAAAAGAGTGCAATTCATCTAATATGATTCAGTTCATCTCTCAAGATTCAGTTAATTGTCTCCACCAGGCCGAAGGCATGGGGAGAGAGTATGTTTTGCACTCCGTCGGTCCGTCCGTCCGTGTGTCCGTCCTTCCTTCCGTCCGTCTGTGTACAGCTAATCTCCGGCACCGTTAACCCGGTCGATGCCAAACTTTGCACACACACTCCCTGGATGGCAACGATGAACCTCTGCCCCGCATTTTCCAGAACGGCCTGTTATAGCGCCACCATGAGGCAGCTTTTCACATTTTTACCTACAACTGCACCGATCTGCGTGAAACGTGGCATGCACACTCCCTAGTGGCCAAGGACAAACCTTTGACCTGCAATTTCCGCATCTGCCTTTTATAGCGCCACCAGGAGGCTGACTTTTGTAAAACACCTTTTTTGATATTACTCCTCCAGATTCTGTCCACAAATCTCACAAATCGTTACACAGTATCTCTATGGTCATGTGCTCAAGTCGGATCTGTCCGATATTTCATATTCCATCCTAATTGGCTATAATTGGCTTTCACAGTTTGCAAGATTGCCCCGTTTTGAACAAAAGCCTCAAATCATGAACGCAGCATACAATTTACGTGAAATCTTTCACACATTTTCTTACTAGGCTGAGGAATATATCCCACCCTTTTCACATTGGCCTGTTATAGCGCCACCAACAGGTTGATTTTTGCAAAACACATTTTTGGAACAAAATGCCTCAAATCATCCAATTGCCATCAAAGGCTCCTAAACATTACTCCTAAACATTTTGCCAAACATCACACACACTCCTATCCTCCTGGTGGAGACCTGTGCCCGGAAGGGCACTTTTTCTAGTCTGTCATGATTCAGTTCTGTAATATCGACTACCGTCCTAAATGTCCTCGACTGCTAATCGCACAGTGACAGGAAACTGTTAATGCTGTCAAAGTACCTTTGAGCAAGACACTGAACCTCAAATATTTGTGTAGCCTATATATCTGGGTGAGAAAACTTTCTTCGTCCTTTTTTTCAAACTTAACTACAGGAGCGGTGGTCTCAAAAACATTAACACGCTTTTTAATTGCACTTTGAGCACAGAGCACTTTATGAGCATGATAAAATAAAAGGAAAAATGTTTCCCTAAGTCTCAGTCTATAGAAGTTTTTACTTCATTTTGTTATACAGGGAGCGAGTCGTGTTCGGTCAAGTTTTCCTCTAAGAAAGGTGACAGGCAGACACATTTAATTTGCTCTCAATTAAATATTTTTTTATTTTGTATTATTAAATCAGGACTGGTAAAAATTACGTGTTGTCAGAGCAACATTCATGCCAGTTCTGGGACCATATTAGAAAAACTATATTTTGTGCTGCAAAGCAATAGAGCAGCATAGTTAAATTAATTAAATTAATTCAACCTGGGAGGATCAGAGGACTGATTTGTGCAAAAACTATCACATGTCTCTACTAACAGCACAGTACAGTTGCGAGGCCCATTACATTTGTACATTCTCTGAATTAAATTAAAGTTAATGAAATGAACACATTTCCAGAGTAGCATCACTCCCTAAAAACTACAAATACTTTAAAGCGAAACAATGTTAACATTTTATTTTGTCCAATCTGTATGGTAGTCTAGAAGAATATGTTATTACAATATAACTTATACAATTGGGGTGGTTGAATTTTGTCTATATGCACTTCCATTGAAATTTAGATTGTGTCAAAGGTCATGTCTCACCAAAACACAGGACCTGGCACAAATTTTGAGACTCAATTTATCTTAATTGATAAACACTACGGGGTAGAAGAAGAGGAAAGTTACATAGTGCAGCTTTGACTATTTCTCCCCCCATGTCTTTGAGTTGTGAGAAATGTGCATTGATTCATTCTCTTTGTGGATTCAAATATTCCATTTTAGTTAAAGACAGTTGTATTTGACAGTTGTATAAGGTTCTATTTCCTAGGGGGATGCGGTGGAATCCATGCTTCTGATATCATTCAATTTATCACCGGTGGGGATATGTTGCCTCTGCTCCTGGTCAGACCGACTTAAACATAAGCTAGGACTAGTAGCATGCCAAGGTTTTTGCTATTGCCATTGAGAATGCATTGGGCGTTTAAGTTAAATAACTCCGAAACTACAAATCATTTCAAAGTAAAAAGTTCCAGCATGTGTCTCCACAGTAAGCTGAATTATAAAATGTGTGAATAGAGTTTCTAGGTGAAAGTAATGTTTTGACTTGCCATAGAGCTGCCATTGAGCCCCATTATAAATGTCTCAAATTTGAAAGCACTATATTTCTAAAACTATGAAACATTTCAAAGATTTCTTTTCAGGCAAACATGTCCACCGTAAGATGAACCTAAATAGGTTTGAATGGGGTTTCTAGGTGTAAGTATGTAGGACTAGTAGCATGCGAAAGTTTGTGCTATTTCCATTGAAAATGCATTGGGCGTTTAAGTTAAATACGGGGGGGGGGGGGGGGGGGACATATTTTGACAGCAGAAACTGCCTGTCATAATTTCTCCCCCTCCCTATTCCAAAGCCCCCCCAGGTACATTATATATTTAAACTATTTTCAGCAATGGTACACTTATTTTTTCAGTGGGTAGATCTTGTTGAGCTGGTCATTTTGAAAGTAGATCTCACGTCATAAATGTGTGGGCACCCCTGAGCTACAGTATGCCTTTATTTTGTGGAAATGTTTGAAACTGTCTGATATTCTATGCTTAATTCATATTTGACATCATTCAAGTAAAACAAATTCTGGCAAATTTTCAACAACAAAAATTATCTAAGATCTACAAGCTCACAACGCATCGTGGTGCAACGAATTGTGTGTTTGTAGATCACAAGAATACTGGAAAGCCTGCCTCAAAACACAGTCACCGCGGGCGTACAGCCGGCAGAACTGCCCAGCCTGGTATTCCTAAACGTAACCTAAGTAAGCTAAAACGGTTAAACCTAACCTTATTCCTAACTTTAACCTCAGTAAAACGGTGCCAAAACCTAACCCTATTCCTAAACGTAATCGCGGAAAAACTATGCCTAACCTTAAACATATTTCTAACTTTATTCTCAGTAAAACAAATACAAGAATACAAGAACCGCCCCACCGAGCGGCCTGCGTGAGGTCTGCGAAAAGAAAATGAGGGCGAGCATTCTGGATAACGATCACAATTCGAACCCTGGCTATGAGCACTCTTGTTTGAGTTAATGGGGAAAAAACAGACAGTGTAAAGATATAAGGGTGTGAGTGAGTGAGTGAGTGTGTGAGTGAGTGAGTGAGTGTCTTGGCGGGGTGTGTAGAGCATTTGGCCCAAACTAAATGCACTATGGCATAGATGTGATATCGGCAATTTGTGGGAGTTATCTACTGTGCCCATGTGTTTCAGTGAAGTACTTATTGGCATTATCTGTTGTAATATGTAGACACTCCCAGTTGTCAGAGTCCACCCTAGTGGTGCACGTCTCAACAAAGTTCCAATTTCCAACATTTCAGAGGCACTTAAAACCAAACCAGTCAATAAATGGGGGAATTGAGAGGAATGCCTAAGGAAAAACCTGAATAACTGACTGGAGAAACATAACAAATGCATCTTCTGCATGTGGACTGCATGATAACATCCTATAATGCTCTAGTGCATAGGTCCAGGATATAGATTTTAGATCAAGATGCAAAAAGAAAAAGATCCTAAAGACTATAAAAGAGGGCTTGTTATTGGGGCACGGGTTTGCAGGAGCTTCAGTCAGAAAGACTGCTCGAAGGACAAGTCTGTTTTTACATATAATAGGAACAGTGACTAATTAAATCTGCATTAAAATAGAAGGGAAATATTCCATAAATAGACATTTTGGTCAAAAGCACACATGATCTTGATGCTCATGCATTAGTGTGAACAGGGCTTCCTCGTTAAAGAGATCTTTATCTCAATGGGATTTTCTCCTGTATACATAAATAAGCAAATCTTCCTTTAATTTTACATTTCCTGAATTGACATTCTCAGTCACCTGAGACTAAGAATGTCAATTCAGGAAATGTAAAAGTAGACTGTCAGCAAGAAGAGTCCAATGACAACTACATAGAGAAATGTGTAAACATACAGTACACCAAGGGAATGGTACAGGCCTGAATGCTTGATCCCGACAGTGAGGGGGGCGGTGGCTCTGTTATGCTGTGCAGAGAATGTTCCTGGCAAAGTTGGGTCCACTTGTCAACACAAGAGTCACTGCAAATCAATACAAAGTTATTCTGACTGATCACCTGTATCCAATTCTGAAACGTTTCCATCCTGACGGGAGTTGTCTCTTCGGGGGTGATGACAATCAATGCCACCATGCACACGGCCTGAGGGGTTACGGAATGGTATGTGAATGATATGCCTTATATGGCCTTCGAAGTCACCAGATCTCAACCTAAATGAACACCGGGATTTTGCAATCTCCAACAGCATCAAATACTTTACCTACTGTTTTTGAGTGGTGCAGCCACTCCAATGCACAGCAATGTGTGTCCCTATATGTGTCTGTCTGTTTAGGCTGGGTACCAACAGGTGACAAAGTGGCGCTGTTGAGCTTCACACTGTGCACAGGTGCATGATGGGAAGCTGAGTTTTTAGCAGCACACACACACACACACACACCAGGGTGGAGGGCTTGTACAGTACAGTACAGTACAGTACAGTACAGTACAGTACAGTACAGTACAGTACAGTACAGTCTGAATATTTATCACAATATTTATCATTTGTCACCTAGCCTGGGATCAATACCATTTTCGGGTTTCTGATCTGGTCTGGAGCGGAAATAACTTTACGTCATCAGGTGGCCGGAATCAACGACTTTTTCAACTCTGAAACCTCCAGAATAATTCCCGAAGTTTAAAATATGTTTAGTTTGGTTTCTTTTGTTATAATAATCGTTTTGTATGTCCATCGTTTATTCTAACTCATAATGTCACTAGCGAGACGCCAACCGGAACACACCACGGGTCGGGAACACAATTTACCCCCCTTATTTTCTAAACCGCATCACGTGTCTCGGTTTTTGACGCGAGGTCACCCGGGTTGAACCACAGAGGAAACCAGGAGTCACTGTCAACTCCAAGTGTCACTGTGTGATCAAACAGGTTGACCTTCCACTGTGTCAGCTGGAAATTCGAACAGTAAAAATGTGTTGTTACCTTAACCAGAATGGTAGTCAAAGGAAAATCAAATCATCACGTGAGTCTGAAAATGTGCCTGAAAGTAACAACATTATCCATTCATTGACACTTGCTGTTCTTTCTAAAACTTCCATATATGAACAGAGATCCTGGCAGGGTGTTTTGAAGTTGGTCTGCATCTTCTCCCTTTAGCAGATATATTCAGAGTTAAGAATGTTACACACAGTGTAACAATAGGATGCTATTACTGAAATACATGAATGAGAAGAACTTCTGTACAACCATATGGAAACTCAGTTAACAAATAACAGACATGAATAAGAAAGTTCAAGTTCAGTAATACATCACAACAGCCAATAAAAAAAAAAATCGAGTATCAATTTAAGCATTTAGCAGATGCTTATCAGGGTGACTTCTAAATTTGACCAGTTGATGCTTGTCTGGTTGGACCTAACCAGGCACGGACTGGCACAGAAAATCAGCCCTGGCATTTGTGGTCTTCGCAGGCCCAAAGACGGCTCAAAGACGCTACTATGTCTTATTTATTACTTTGTCCTTTTGTTTTGGCTCAGCCCCGGCCCCATGACTGGCCAGCCCTTCTGGCATCTGCCAGAATTGCCAGACTGTCCAATCCGGAGCGTGGAACTAAATTTAAACCATAGCTAGTAAATATCACATTGGAGTTTTCTCTTCTTTAAATGAAGGACTGTGGCTCCAAACCAGCAGGTCTGCGCAGATGTCCTCTATCAGCTTCAGAGCAAGCAGGCTGGCATGAATTATCATTGGTTACCAGAATGCATGTCAAAGACCCACCTAGTCACAGAGACATACTGTAGCCTACTGTATTTGCATTTCAATAGAGGGTATGCGTGTGACATCATCAAACCTGGAAGTTATGCAGGAATGCCTACTGAGTGGCAAAAAACTACTTACTGGCCTTGACAGCCCATGCATCCAAACAGAAAAGTCCTATCTGATTGTATTAAATAACGTTAAACAATGTTAATCTCACTTTGCATGTTGCTTTGCCACTCAATGTGCCATTAACTTTAAGCATGCGCATACCCTCTATTCACCAAACTTCTGATGATTATGAAGCAGCCACCTGTCTATTAGCTATTATGATAAATATGGCTTAATCTATTTTGAATTCAGTTAATTCAACAATTTACTTGAAGACACTTTATTCTGTAAATCATTTGTTGAAGTGAGAATACACATTTTCAGTAAAGTAAGATCAGATCTTCACTTTGATGCCATGGTCACATACCTTTTACTTTCATTATAGCCTATTTTGGACTTCTTTGATACAGCAAAAAGTGCATTAGATTTTTCATTCCAAAGACACTGTCCTGAGGAAGATAGAAAGGGTTGAGGTTGGCTCCCCCTAGTGTACCAATACCTGAACACATAAAAACAAGAATGTTGTCACAGAGCATGCAGCCAGATAAGAGTTATGGCATTTGAATGAGTCTATAAAAGATCTGCAGGTAGATACGAGTTATGCAATAATAATGTTATAAGCACTTCCAGGATTAAATTCATTGGATATCATGAGAATGCCACATAGTACATGTCCTACATACTCTGACACCTTCATCACATAAATAAACTAAGGCTAACGTATACTATTAATTACACATATGCACTTAACTGTTTCTACTCTGTATTAACTTAAATGTGAATTCCGCCCTACAAGGAAATGTACTGCCATTGTGATTATGTCTACCATACAATGTTGCTAGGTTGTACTGTATATCTGAACATTTGATATTTTAACTACATGCATGCATCCTTTATTTAGATGTTTTTAATCCAAGCTGGCACCCCAGGCCTAGATTTTATGATGTATGGTGAAATTGGTATGTCAAAGCGATACGAAACTTGAAAGACAATTGGTAACAGCAGGTAATGTTGCTTAGTCATCCTGAAGTTAACACACATTACAAAGGAATGACAGCAGGATAAGAAACATACGTGTCAAATTCACAGTTGAGTCTAGTCAACCCTGTTTACCCAGTAGGTCAATCACATCATTTGTTCTTTTAATTTCCATCTATGATATGGGAACACCCCAAAATAGGGACACATGTTGAAAGTGGTTAAATATCTGCAGACTTATAAATCAATTGTATATGCATGCTATTTGACATTTCTATTCAATTGACATTTTCATAATTACAAAATGGCAATGCAGAATGCAGCAATTATCTTAACTTGGCTTTTGATCATACCTAGAGGTTATTGTATCTATTTAATTGTAAATGTTTTTTTATGCTATGGGCACACATGAATATTTTTTGTTGCTTTTAATTTAGTGAGTATAAAATATAAATATGCTCTATAAAGTTTTATTTTATTCTATTTAACAAAGTCTTTGTTTCATGGCTTGAACACATGTGGGCTGGCAAACGCCTACAAATCTAAACAGATGTGTGAAACAGGTTCTACCAGTACCGTTTACAGTATCAGTATCCAGTGAGTCTCAATGATACTATTTTCAGAGTGACAACATAATGCATTTTTTTGTATTACCCCAAAAACGTCCACCTATAATGACATGCACAAAATGTGGATGGCGGGTCTAAAGTGGTTAAGAAACATTACCACTGTGCGTGATTTGACAACAGGTCGTTTCGAGGACGCAATCTGATTAGTTGAAACAGCCTTCTAGCTGTGCCTTAAACCAGAATACTTAATCAAAACATAGAAATCAGCTGCTCTGACTCGCAGCGGACTGGGTTGCTATAGCTAGCGAGTTTCTTGGGACATTTGTAGTCGTAGTGGCTACATTGGCCATTGAAAAAAAATTTCTTTTTTGCGACTATCTTACTTTTAAGGGTCACTGTTGTATAATTGCAATATTACACTCGAGGGTGTTCTTTATCGTGCACTTCATTAAGGCATGCATTAATGACAATAAAGAACACCCTCGAGTGTAATATCGCATAATTCAGGGCTTCTGTTGGCATATGCATGCTACTGTATATTAGGGACTGTACAGGTAGCATTCTCTGGAGACAATCACATCATGGCAGTGCTATTCAGTAGAGTATGAGTATGCTATTATCAAAAGTCATTAGGTGAACAATCGTACCACTTTTAGGAGTAGTTGTCATGGTAAGCTACAAAACAACCAAGCCTGCCAGCTACATTGCTGCTGAGTCACTGTGGAAACGTAGGGTTAATTAGCATAAGGAAGTGGTTAACAATAAGAATGTTTTTCTTTACACAAATGGAACGGAGAAGGAATTTTGGAGATAAAGAGTGGAAACGATTAAACAAAAACATGACTGACGCAGGTTGGCCGTTGGAGTGCTGAACAGAGTTGAAGCCAGATTCACTTTTTGTAGCACGTCATGCCCCCCACGAGCAACCCACTTGAGCCCTGTACAAAATTAATAAAACCAATAGGATTCCAACAGTGTGAAGTGCTGCCTTAATGGCAGCATGTCACCGACTTTCAATGAAAATGACTTGTATCGTGTTGCCTTGTCACCGCTAGTATGAACACAAAAGCATCACCTGTCAATGCTGGTGCAGGGGACCAATTAAAAGGTGCAGGGGACTAATTAAAAAAAGAAAAGAGGTTATAATTTAAAGTTAAACCAATGGTTGAGTCAACCAGAGAGAAGATCAATATTATAAAATAAGACAGCAATTATTTATACCTTTATTTAAAGAAAACCGTTGAGATTTTACATAGCAAACAGTTGAGTTGATGTGCGTAAGAAGAGATGACATAAGTGTGAGCCGAGATACTAGTTAGCATTGGTCCTCAGCCGCACTTATAATTGACCTGGCCAGTTTGAGTCAAACAAATATCTTGATACGAAAATTGGAGACCAAAAGAAACATGAATAACACAATGAGTAACATTCCATTACTTTTTTGGAGGTATGTTTATGTTGCAAGTTGACAGATGCCCCAAATAAACTACCTCTTTACAATAATTGTTTTAATTTGCTTATCACAAGATTTCAGGGTCAAACTGGCCTAACCTTGTAAAGTGCAATGAAAAGGAAAACAAATATGTAACTGGACATTAAATTGGCATATTGGCCAAGAGGTAATAACTGAGACTATGTTTTAACCCATTTAGACCTGATGGAACCTGTAACCTGTCGTTTTACCTTTGAATCCGGATGCTACCTCTGTCTCATTAGTTATTGCTATATATGTACCAACATAATTTCATATATATATTTTTTAATACGAATTTGAAGGTTTTTAGGAAACCGTAGGTTAGGTTTTAGAAGGCGTTTTTAGAGTCGGCCTCAGGTCTAAATGGGTTAAATTGTAGAAGACATTTCCATACCATCTTCTGTAGATTGGAAATTATTGTAAAAATGTCATAGTAGCCATTAACTAGAAACAAAAAAATAATAAAATCAGCTTGAGGCATTTGAAATATAAAACAGCTTCCCTCCAGCATGCATGGTCTTCTTCTCCCGGTCTATGTTCCTATAAGAGGGAACTTCCAAGACGTGGGACATCATACCATAACGGTGTACATTTTAACATTACAGTAATCATTAATGTCCTGGAACACCATAATGGGAACGTGGAGGGGAGACAGAAGGCACAACATAGCCTTGTTGTGATGGAGCTCCATACCAGAACCAGTAGCAAGTGGTATCAGTGCATCTCTGTTGATGCGTTAAGAAGAGAGCAAGGTCTTTTCCTGTACAGTTGTGCCAAGATGGATTAAGCAACACACGACAGTGGCAGTAAGGGATTGCACTGGCCTTTCTTGACATCTCTGGAGGGTAGGGTCTTCAAGCCGGAGGGAGGGCAATTCACATGATGACACAGGGCGCACGGCTTTTAGTGATCTTCTGTACAGGTTTGCCATCCTGGGCTTTCTGGATTGCATCCATGATCTGCATTAGAGGGAGTGATAAAAGTAGAAATCACATACTATGCAAGTATGCAGGCATGGATTATTTCATGCCAGTCCTTTCATTGTGGAAAAGGGCCTCGATCATGTCATGTCAACGTTAAGTGTGTGCATGCTGTGACTGTAAGCGACCATTTACCAAACATTGGGTCAGGACCCATTTGTTGGTCACGAATCCATTTTAGTGGGTCGTAACTCGTGAGTACATTTTGTTTTTCTCCTTTATTTACCCAGGGTAGTAGCTGACCACAAGTGCTCATTTTCAGCTACGCCCTTCACATAGAAACACACAGACAGACACACATTAAAACCTGGGAGCTGAGTAGCTGACCCTGTTGGCCACTAAGCAGCTCCACTGGAACAGCTGGGGGTTCAGTGCCTTGCTCGAGGGCACTTCAGCGGTGTTGGGTGAGTGATGACGAATCACTTCCCGACCCAGATTTTTCCGGCCCGTCCGGGAAATCGAACCGGCAACATTTCGGCAACAAGGGTGCTCCTCCATCCCTTAGGCCACCGCTGCCCAAATATGGCTTTATTGTTTTTGTCTCCAAAATGTTTTCATTATTGTTAACGAGCGCCATTGTTTCTGGAAGGTTGACGGTTCGATTCCCTGGATCGTCAAGAAAGATCTGGGTGGGTAAGTGAATGGTCATCACTCAACACAACACTGCTAAAAAATGCCCTTGAGCAAGGCACTGAACCTCAAACTGCTCCAGTGGAGCCACTTATTGGCCAACAGTGTAAGTAGTTAGGTAAAGTTACCTTAAGTTGTGGCAACTCTGGGAAAAAAATGCTTACCACTAGCTTTCTTCACAGATGTGTTCATGAAGGTGTCTACTATCACAGAAAAAATTGTTCCAACCCAACTCCCTTGGGAAACTTTGTGACAGCTGCTGAAAGTTGGGGTACATTATAAGGCAAAATGTTATAAATTTCATTATGCTTTAAGTAGCATGTGACATGTCAAACTAGGGTGTTTACATGATTCTGAATCCATTCCAAACATTAGTTTTGCACGAAAAACACTCCTTGGGCTTAAAAAGGCCATAGGCGTCATCACAAATGTGATGACGTCAGCACATTTGGGGACATTTGGGAGCGTTCTATGGCTGAATTTAGCCTAAACGAGTGTTGTTCGTGCAAAACGAACGCTTGGAACGGGTTCAGAATCATGAAAACCCCCTAGTTTGACCCCTAGTTTGGCCATAGACCCCCTAGTTTGGCCATAGCCCAAATATGCCCAAATGTGCCGATTTCATCACATTTGTGATGACGGCTATGGCCATTTTTAGCCCAAGGAGTGTTTTTCGTGCAAAACTAATGCTTGGAATGGATTCAGAATGATGAAAAACCCCTAGTTTGACACGTCACATGCTACTTAAAGCATAATGAAATTTATAACATGTTGCCTTATAATGGTTGTATGGTACCCCAACTTTAAGCAGCTGTCACAAAGTTTCCCAAGGGAGTTGGGTTGGAACAAATTTTTCTGTGATAGTAGACACCTTTATGAACACATCTGTGATGAAAGCTAGTGGTAAGCATTTTTTTTCCAGATTTGCCATCACTTAAGCTAATTTTTCCTTATTAAAGACTATCCAAGGTTTTAATGCAGGTCTGTGTTTCTCTTTATTTATATATTTTTGGATCTTTTTCTGCCTTTATTTGATAGTTTACACTAAGATGACAGGAAATGGGGAGAGAGAGAGATGGGGAGTGACACGCAGCAAAGTTCGTCAGGATCAGGAGGCGACACGCGACACGCTGTCAAGCTGGATTAGCAGCATAGGTGCCTGGACCGCTAGGTCAGCCCAGGCCTGTCTGTGTTTGTTTCTAAATTATGTGCAGGGCGTTGCTGAAAATGAGCACTTGTGCTCAGCTACTAGTACCCTGGTTAAAAAAAAAAAACTGGAAGCCAATGACATGCCGCCATTAAGGCACACACTGCCACCCCTAATGAGAATTTGGCCCGAATAAAATTGTTTTTATCATGTCTGAACGAGGCCTAAGTGACACCCTGTCACTTATGGGGGGCATGACATGCTACAAAAATTGGATTTGGCTTCAACTTTGTTCAGCACTCCAATGACGCAGTGAAGTGTCAGTCATGTTTTGGTTTCATTGTTTCCACTCACCTTCTCTCTTTTCTAAAGATTTCCACAGTCGAGGTGAAAACAATGAACAATTTATAAATACAAATCACAGAAATCTCCTAAATTAGAAAACAAATGTTTATTCACGACACGTTGCGAGCCTGCAGAATGTCTATTTTCTACAATAAGGCGAGGACAGGCCTGTCAAAAGTCTTTTCTCCCTGGGCAAAATCCATACACCGAGAAAAAAGTGAGGACAAACACCAGACCTGAGAACTATTGCCTTTCAGCATTTGTAGCCTACTCGTCTGACAGGTATATCTCTTTGAAAACATTTAGTGCTTCTGATTGTGCGCTGGGGGGAGGGGGAGGGCCCGGGACGACGACAACACATCTTGCCTGCCCGACATGTCATTCCTGGAAACACCTCTGTTTTCACTAGTTTGGTTCGTGGGCAAACATCTGATTTCTCTTTTGGGTCTTGAGCTAAAAGGTTTGGGAACCACTGATGTAAAGTATGTATGGTGAAAGGATAACACACTGGAAGGATACTCACATCGTCTTCATAGGGGAAGCCGCTTGTCTCAAGCTTAGAGAAGACCAGCTGTCCGTTGATTTCAACCTCAAAACTGCCTGAATACACATTTAGAAATGTAACATCTCAGTTATTAATTCACTTATATTAGAACAGTGGCACTCAACCAACGGAGAGTCCCTCAAGGGGGGTTCCAGGCAGGTGGAAATAATGCTAAATGGAAAGTCGGTAACCAAATGGACCCTTGTAGATATTTAACTCTTGAGTGAGTGCAAAATGAAACCGGGTCCATTTGGTTTCATTTTACACTCTGTGGCAGCGGTGGCCGGACGGATAGCGGCGCGGTCTTGATACCGGAAGGTTCCTAGTTCGAATCAGCCGTCCGACACGTTAAAAATTACCACCGCTGAAGTGCCCTTGAACAAGGCATTAAACCACTACGATGAAATGTGTTCTATGAGCAGGGCCTGGCTGGAAACAAGTTCTTGAGCTTAGCCCAGATACCCTGGGTAAATATAGATTTCATTTCACTCAATAGTTATTTTTTTGTTAAACAGCTTCATTACTTAATTTACAATTACAAGATTTGATCAATGCTTGCCCGTTATCTTTCCTATGGTACCACATCAATACAGCATGGAATCTTAGCCAACGAGAATATTCTTTAGTTTTGCGTCGGCTAGGCTTAATCACATTCACCACCGGCAACAGCCATAATGTCTGGGTTTAGTGGTTACTACTTTAACTTACTTGATCTTCCCTTGAAGCCTGATACCTCCGCATCGGGAAACTCCTCGGTGACAACCCGAGCGAGTTCCCGATAGCGGGGCTCGTACCCTCATCCACCGCTGAAAAAAGAAAACCCCATTCAATGACCAGCTAGAAATTGCTACAGATAGCTTAGCAGCCGTTTTAGCTAGGGTTAGCGCTAACGCTAGTTAGTTATCGACTAATTTAGAATAGATAATGTTACAAATACTGAAACCATTACAATAAATAACTAAAAAACACACAATAATGTAGGTGTACTAGGTGGGGAAGAATAACACAGTGACATAGCTACCAATATTCGACTCGGACGTTCACAACCATCGCTGCTCTGGTTATGATCTTCTAGAAAGCATAGAGTTGGGTGTTGGGTCATACAGTGTGTGATGTACAATACATCAAGCGTCAACAAGCCGTGGCCATGGGCCATGGGCTATATACCAGTTCCGACTTCCGATATACGACACTTCCGATTGTACTTCAAAGTAAGAGTTGGGCTAACTCTACTCCACCCCATATATATATATATATATATATATATATATATATATATATATATATATATATATATATATATATTGCATTTTCTAATGTAATTTACCTGTATACAGACTAAATTATGTTATTAGTCTCCAAATGGATACAATTGGTATCCCAACTGAAAATGACACTATCTTCTGTTTAAAGGACAACTTTAGTTTTTTTCAACCAAGGTTCATGTTTTAGGTTGTTATCAGAGAAAGTAAAAGATGAGTGTGTGAGTGCATTCGAGCATGGGGCTAAATATGTATTTTATTACAACATTTTATAGCGATATTTTTTAAATTATTATTTACTATAGTCCTACTAGACCCCAAGAAATTACATCTGGCCACAAAAGATCACAGGATCTACTGAATGTGGTATGGTAGCCTACTGGGGGGAAGCCACACTGTGTGTCATAGGCTCAATATGTCAGTTTGACACATTCAATTGCTCACTTGTTCACAATGAAACCACCACCAGCCAAGAAGAGATTCATAATTCATGAATCATAATTGAATCATAATAGTCACGGGGGCGGGCCCCGTGACAATTATAAGAACTCGTCTCTGCAGGCTTTTTCCATTTATCCAAATGAGATAGACAGTCACCACTCTATAGTTGCCAATTTGTCACTAAGGGGTTTGTCATTCAGATTTTTGGGCAGATAGCACACTCTTCCCACAGTTGACATAGCCTAACTCTAAGTTACCCTAACCCTAGGCAACAGTGTTTGAAACACTATGGATATTAGAAGTTCTTATTCTTCCAGCTCTAGATGTGTACCAGGCAGCAGATCGATGAGCTCTCTCATGTAACTGTGAGTTTCCCACGCAGCCACCGTTGTCTCTGTTATCAATACCATGTGTGTGAGGGCCTCTCAGTGCTTGTGCAATGTGCAGGACAGTTGCATCCATCATTTTCTGGGTCACACAGGTACCGTAGGGACTTTGGCACTACAGGTTCTCTTAACAGGGTCTGCATAATGATATGGTATAGTAATCCTTTATTACAGAAAGACAAACACCCTTCCTGTCAGTGTGCAGAATGTGAAGTAGGGGTCACTTCCAGTAGGCTGGAATATCAGTGACTGTCCTATTACCACATATCCGCTTCAGTTTTAATTAAATAGAAGAGCCCAAGGCCCCCGACATGTACTCTACTACTACTATGCCACCTGTGCATGTGCAGTGTTCACGCTCCACTTGGCCACTGGAAGTGAGGATCACCCATGGCTTGAGCGGAGGTTAAGTGAGGCATTCCATGAAATGAAGACGTAGAGAGAGACTTCCCTCCGTCCCGTCCGCCCGGAGCCGGCTCTGCCTGTGGACCTTTGCGTCTCTAGCAGCTCGTGGGCATTCAGAGCGTAAAACCTGAAACATAAATAACATTGTATAAAGATGAATGAAAATGAAAAATTGCCTTCACAGTTAATAACCACTATGAAAAACTATAGCCCAAAATAGTGCAGAAACAATAGTAACAACAAAGGTGTTTTGGCTGGAAAGCACATTCAGTAATGGTAGACAGTTGGCCTTGGAGAAGTTGCTTTGTTGAGCTTAGAGATGTGACACAGAGAGGTGTGGTGAGTGGTGATTATATGTTACCTTTGTGTGAATGATGGTTTCTAATTGCCTTGAGAGATTTATAATTTTGGAAGAACCACTCAAATATGTGTAAGTGCAAGTGTTACTGCAAGTGTTGCTAGAATTTCTCTCACCAAAGGTGTTTTATTTTTGATGCACCATGTCAGTGGTTGAAGTTGTACGAGAAATTCCAGAAACGCTATACTCATAACTAAATCTGATACGCAAGCAACTGCACCCAAGAAAAAGGTGTTAGTTATTCGCCAATACCAACAATAATCTGAAAGAAAGCTTATCATATCCTACAGTAAGCTACCTCATTTGAACTCAATGGATATAAACAGTGGTGTATATATAGTGGTAATAAGTACATTTACTTAAGTACCGTACTTCTACTTTACTTCTACTTCACTACAGATCCCGGATCCAAATATTGTACTTTTACTCCACTACGATTATTTAAAAACTTTAGTTACTAGTTACTTTATAGATTTAGATTATTATTACAAAACATACATTACCCACTACAGCCCTACATACATTTTGGCCAATGGCCATTTGAAAATAGCCGCATTGTGAGCGATGCATTGTGATTATTTTTTATACATTTGAAAACGTGTGATATGGGAAACTCTGCATAATGAGTACTTTTACTTTCGTAATTTTTTTATACCAATAATTTTGTACTTTTACTCAAGTAAATTTAGAATTCCTGACTTTTATTTTTACATTGCAGTATTGATACTTTTACGTAAGTAAGAATTGTGAGTACTTTTTCCACCACTGGATATCAATCACCATCTCACCATATCACCATATCTATTTAAAACTATAAGCCTGCTCTGTAACTGGGAGTGCTTGTTCTCTGCAGTAATAAAATGGTGTAGGCCCACTGCCTATCTGTCAGGTTACACATTACAGGCAACCTTCAGACTCATAAACACAGAAAACACTCCCATTTGCCACCACTCATTCAACAGCATGCTTTCATTAAACAAGGACCAGGAAAGAAGAGACTGAGGAAAGTCTTGAGGACATTCATTTGTTCAAAAATCTATCTGCTTTACAGGATTTCGGCATCAGGCACGTTGGCTTAAAGAGGGTACAGAAATTGGAATGGCAGCAAGAGATCTATCAACTTGTGAGTGGTGATTTCATATAGCTATATATTTGTGTTGAATTTGATCAATTCTGAGCATGGCACCTTTAACTCCAATCACATGACTGTAAAATAATCTTTCATGACATAACGTTTCAACATTTTGTTTACAAATTGTGCCTATTACAGCAATACTGGCAAAATGCCTTAAGTTATTCTTCTTTTTGGATCTGCATATTGTGCAGACATGAGTACCATTTTAGCACTTTTACAACCGTAAACATGACTTATGAATGGATTCACAACAGATACTAATGAATATTAATCAGTATATTAGCATTAGTATTATAATTTTAAAAAATGTCTTTCCCCATTATTTACCCAGGGTAGTAGCTGAGCACAAGTGCTCATTTTCAGCAATGCCCTGCACATAGAAACACACAGACAGACACACGCATTAAAACCTGGGAGCTGACCAGTACAACCTCAGTCTTATACTGTCGGCCACTAAGCAGCTCCACTGGAGCAGTTGGGGGTTCAGTGCCTTGCTCAAGAGCACTTCAGCGGTGTTGCGTGAGTGATGACAAATCACTTCCCGACCCAGATGTTTCCTGCCCCTCCGGGGAATCGAACCGTCAACCTTTCGGCAACAAGGGCACTGCTCAGTCTAACCTAACCCTTAGGCCACCGGCACCGCTGCCCAATTATTTATCATTAAATAATATGTGGCTGTCTTAATTATGTTCTAGCTTGTTGTTGTTGTTGATACAGTGAATATGTTTCTGTCCTCATCTTAATTATTCAGGTCATACGGCTGTCCATTGTATCATACTGTATAGGTAGGAATATAACTGCTAGGCTAGACTGTGACAATACTTACTTTGTTGTCATTTTATTTTTCCCGATTTTGTTTTCTTGTATTCTTGTCTGTCTTTTGCTTTTGTATTGCATCTTTTCTTTTTCTTTTTTCTTTTCTCAACCTGGTGACAAATTGAACCGTGGTAACACAACACAAACATTTAACATTACAATGTAATAATCTTCCCCTCCCTCTATCCCTGCCCCTGTGTATTGCTTTCTTTCCTCTGTTAGGGGACAACAGTGGGTGTACATCCCACCTAAGAATTGTCTTGCTCGGTGGGCGAAACTCTGGAAAGAGTTCTGTGGGGAACCTCATCCTTGGCAAAGAGGAGTTTGTCATCAAGGAGAGGACCACCTGCTCTAGGAGACGAAGTGTGGTGGCAGGCAGGTGGCTCACCGTGGTGGACACCCCTGGATGGTGGTGTGACTTCAGTGCACAGGACACCGCCGAGCTGGTGAAACGGGAGATCGTCAGGAGCATCTCTTTGTGCTCACCGGGACCACATGTATTCCTGATTGTTGTCAAGATGAGCTCCGCCTTCTCTGGAAAACGTCAGAGGGCACTGGAAGAACACCTGGCCCTTCTCGGTGAGAACATCTGGAGCCACAGCATTGTTCTTTTCACTGCCAGCGATTGGCCAACACGCGCCGCGGCAGAGGAACCCGTAAAGATGGGATCGAAGGCCCTTGAGTGGCTCGGTACAAAGTGCAGGTGTCACAGTGTCATCTTTAGTAGAGATAATGTCAGCACTCGCATCACAGAGCTACTTGTGAAGATACAAAGACTCATAACAGAAAACGGAAACAGGCCTTTTGTAATGGAGGAAAGCATCCTCCAAGCAATTGCAGGACAGAAAATGATAGTGGAGGAAAGGGCCCAGCAGAGGTTCATGAAGATGAAGAAACAGAGAGCTGTCCTACAAGGTAAGTAAAGTTTATTTGCTTTACTTTAACCCATTAAGACATGAGGCTGATTCTACAAATGCCTTCTAAATCAGTAGTTCTCAACTTCTCACACTTTCAAGATTTAAAACAAATCTTCAAAAATAGCAGATGTACAAGCTCGTAGATCTGCTAAAATGCAAAAAACTAAAATTACAGATGCCTTCCAAGTTTGAATGGGTTAAACACTTTGGACACTATCATTATTTCATTTTTAACAGTTTGAGTGACACTAACACTTTGAAAACCCCCACAGAACAATTGCACGGCCTCTTGGACGTTCGAATTGTGCTGCTTGGAGCAAAAGGTTCTGGGAAGAGTTCAGCTGTAAACACAATCCTGCACAAAGAGCCAAGCCTGGAACTGAGCGGCAGGACAGCCCAGTGTGTGATGAGAAGCAGTCCTGTCTTTGGGAGACATGTCACTGTGGTCGACACGCCAGGCTGGTGGATGAACTACTATGCTACAGAAACTCCCATGTTTGACCAGAGGGAGATAGTGCGTAGTCCATCTCTCTGCTCGCCGGGGCCTCATGTCTTCCTGCTGGCCATTCGTGTGGACAGGACGTTCACGGAATCCTATAGGAGAGCTGTGCAGGAACACCTGGAGCTCATCAGTGAGCGAATGTGGACACACGCCATCGTTCTATTTAACTTTGGGGACTGGCTGGGGGAGACAACAATAGAGCAATACATTGAGAGCGAGGGGGAGCCTCTTCAGTGGATTGTTGAGAAGTGTAGCAACAGGTATCATGTTCTCAACAATAAAACCAGAGGAGATGGGTTCCAGGTCAGACAACTGATGAGCAAGATAGAGGAAATGGTGTCTGGTAATAGTGGGGTTCATTATGAAATGGAGTGCAGAGTGATTCAACAGCTAGAAGAGACAATGAGGACAGATGAAGAGAGAGTCAAGGAGAGATTGATGGTGCTGCAGAATGGAAGAAAAATGGCAAGGTCTCAGCGTGGTGAGTTAATAATTAATTCAAGTGATAACTAAATGAGTTTGCTTTACATTTTGAACATTAATCATATAAACTAGTTAAAGGACCACTTCACCACTTTTCAACTTATCCTCCTACAATTGGTCCTCACTAATGTTTATGATAAAATAGCACTATTTTTTTTCCTATGCAGTCTGTGTCTCATAATTGGGCTATGGGCAGTTCAGAAACCCGTCCACCAGTTTCCCCATTTAACCCATTAAGACATGGGAATCTGCCTAACACTTCCATCGTTAGGCAGATTTAAAGAAATATATATATTTAGATTTGTATTATCGTGAGAACGATGGCTTCCATATTTGTTTTTAAATATATTTAGATTTTTATTATCGTGAGAACGATGGCTTCCATTATCGCATTGCAACTTTTCAGGAATAGAAAGCCTGCAGTTTCTATTAGCGTGGATTCCCAATCGATGATGTCACTGGTGGACGGGTTTCTGAACTGCCCACAGCCCTCCTATGAGACATGAACATTAGTGAGGACCAATTATATGAAGGTAGGTTGAAAAGGGGTGAAGTGGTTCTTTAAGTTTTATTAATTTACATGTGAAGGCTTATACAGTAAGGTTTGTTCTTTTGTCATATAACAAACTTCCATCCTGTTCCTACGCAAAATGTTTTTTATTTCTCCCAGAAAAGCTGAACCGTCTTCCAGAGCTGAGAATGGTGCTTATGGGAGGCAGAAACACAGGCAAGAGCTCATCTGGAAACACTATCTTGGGCAGAGAATGTTTCGATACAGAAAACCAAACTACTGTCTGTGATGAAAGACAGGGCAAAGTCAGCGGTAAAACAGTGACAGTTGTGGATACACCTGGCTGGCAGTCAATGACCCCTGACCTCCTGAGAGCCTCTTCAGCATTTGGGCTTAGTGTTATCCTTCTGGTTGTCAACGTCAGCTTCTCTTTCACTCTCTCTCTTGGGGAGGCAATAGCTAAACAGCTGGAGACGTTAGGAGAGGAGACATGGGGCCGAGCCATGGTCCTGTTTAGCCATGGAGACTGGCTGGGCGCCACAACCTTAGAGCAACGTATAGAGAGTGAGGGAGATGCACTGCAGAAGCTTGTTGAGAGGTGTGGGAACAGATACCATGCCCTGGACAATAAGAACTGGCTAGATGGGGCCCAAGTTAAGGAGCTACTGGACAAGGCAGAGGATATGCTAGTGGAGCAGAGACTGACTATTCTCCAGAGAGGTGTCCCAATAGGGAAGAACATCACCTTAAACCATGACGGCCTGGAACTGGATGGAGTGACACACCACGAGGTGGCGCTCAGGAGCCATTCAGATCAGCATTCCCATAACAGTAAGTACACTTCATACACACAAAATGGATGAAACACCATAAATAAATTCAAAACGTTTGATTGTTTGTTATTGTTTAAACACAGTTACCGTGTATTGAAAATGGCTGGATTAATATTTTAATAGTAGCTGTTTGGTGATCATTGTACGTGATGCAACCACATGCAGTCAACCATATACTTTCTTTCACAGTGAACGAGTTAGCCACAGTTTATGTTCCACTAGCATCCTGTTCAAGAAGCTCAGATGTCTGTGGTCAAGAGGTGGCAGTACCAGACACTGTGGGAGAGAGGAACGCAACAGCAAGCCTAACCATAATGGACAGACACAGCTTCATGTCCAGCATGGCTGCTATGCTCCGTGGTGATGAGGGACTGAGGTCGTCTACAGAAGGCATACAGACACTAGTGGTAAATCTCCCCGAGTGGCTGTCTACTGCTGCGCATCCACACGGCTGCATGCGACTAAGCCAAGTAAGTCCATTTCTTCCACCCAGGCGAACCAATGACTGCTCATTGGTGCTGATGTTACCGTTAGAACGGCCTCAGACAGAACATGAAGTTCTAGAAGAGGAAAGGGAGGGTGCTATCGGTGTACATTCCCTCTGCCATCCCACGCTGAGAGAGAGGACTCTTAAGAAGCTGGCCACATCAGGTGGTCTGCAGGCGTTGATTGACCAATGGGGGACCAGTGACTTGGAGGAGCTGGAAGCCTTCATTGACTACTACTTTGAGTTGGTGTGGGAGCAAACCATGGCTGCAGAGGTGGCTGAGCAACAGGACTGTCCCACTGCTGAACTCCTGCAACAAGAGGCTCTCGCAGAAGAGCCAGGCCAAGAGGTGTTGTCGTCCATTGACAAGAAGCTGTCCAAGCTGGATCTCCTTGAGGGGATTCAGAGGGACATGAGAGAGCTGAAGCAGAGCCTGGAAACCTTGTGGAGGACCACACAGGACCTCTGTGTCAAAAGCAAAGAGGAACAGGAGCCATCAGCACCTGACACAGAAGAATCAAAAGATAAAGACTGAGGATGTTTAAGCTACTTTAATGATATGCTATTTCATCAGAAAGATTTTGATGTGAATTTGTTTCAGAATTGACTCTACTATTCACTCTAATATCCAACTCTTCATTTGAATTTGAATGGATTGCACAAAAGTGGTTTGGATTTATGTCCTAAGATTTCTCCACAAGGGGGAGCTCTTAGATAAGATGACATTTGAATAACCTGCTTATAGGCTACTATTGAACCAAGATGTGACAGGTCTCAACTGAAAATCTTCTAATTAATTAACCCGGGTAGATTTCAAGAACATGCAGTTGCTGTGAGAGTCATACACTGCATGTAGAATAATGGAAAATGCCTTTGAAGAATAAAGGAATTGTCTTACATTTGATGCAACATATTCTTTCCTTTTTCTTCTTTTTTTTTTCTTCTTTTTAAACCAGAGACTCAGCAGGCATGCTGTGCTGTTAGGATACAACAAAGAGTAGAGAGGAGCCAAGTGCAGATGAAAACACACTTCCTATTACATTGGCACACACATCCTTTTGGTACAGGGAGAGCAGAGCATGAAACACTCTGCAGGTGCTGCAGATATAGCCTGTTTGGAGCCATCGGATGAGTCACAGCAGAGCATGTGGACAGAAGAGATAGACTGTGATGTGAACACAAAGAATAGTTAATAGGCATCTTGTGTGTGTGTGTGTGCGTGCGTGCGTGCGTGCGCATGTGACTGTGTGTGCGCATGCATCTTCATCTATTATAGTTACAAATAGATCTATATTATTCCCCTGGGTTTTGTCTCTCGTTCTCAGCGCACACATACAGTATGTGCATCCTGACACTTTATATTACTGTGTGTTGTTCGTTATTCCAGCCACAACACACTGTCTTTGCCACTGACTGAGTCATCCATTTTCCTCAGGGAAGGCCCCAGGCTAGCTGCAGCATCATCTAATTAGATGTGATTAAGTGTATGCATAAGAGCGGACACATGTGTGTGTGTTTAGTGTCTCATACCTCACAAGGATGCCTGTAGCCTAGAGGCTTGATCCACATCCCATGCAGTATCTGTATATAAGTTACAGTAAAATTGAGAAACCGCTATTAACCACTTTTCTGGGCTGGGTCATAGTCCCTTTGAGGCCACCCCCCAACTGAGTGCCCCTGTGGCCGCCGCCGAAACGCGTCGTCGGCGAACGGGAGGCCGGTCGGCCTCCTGTTCGCTGTCGTTTTTTTTGTTTTTGTTCTCAACCGGGGCCGCCCCGTAAACTTGGCCCGGCCTCGTCCCTTCTCGTTCGGCAGAGCATCATGTTCCTATTCACATCCCATCATGCTTACTTCTGTATAATTTATGATGCACAACACATATTTTCACAGATATTTTCTGGTCACGTAATATGACTTATAAAGGCATACATTCTGTGTTTAATGCATTTCAGAACATGCTGTGCCTGTATGATACTGCCGAGCTGTCAGATTTTTCTCTGAGCTTGTGTTTGCTTGTGTAGGCTAATATCTAACAGAGGATTACACATGATACGAATATTAAATTATTAGACATTTACTGCACTACATATATTTCAACGATAGTACATTTTCTTCGTTTTTTTTAACCCTGACAACCAATAAAATTAAGCTTTCCTTCATTTTTATCTGCACCCTTTTCTGGGTATGTCATGATAAAGTGAACAACAAAAATAGGCAAACATTCAGTGAAAACGCATTGTAACATGACGCCGGGGAAACCGTTCGACAAACCATAGACTATACAGTTTAAATTGTTAATACAACTGTTTTCTCGAGGCATTGTGAAGCTTGTAGTGTCGGGTATTTCAGCATTTCAATGAGTTCAAAAGCTGAAAGTCTTTTCTGGGTACATGCAAAAGCTCTCTTTAAGTGACATGATAAAAGACAAGAAAGATGAAAATGGTTGGATGCAACAGAGTGAGGCATGCAGGCTTTTGAAGAACATATTTAGTGTCAGTGTAATATTATAGTAAAAGGGTGATTTGTTGGCAATGATGGTTATTTATCTCTGTCTGTCTTTATCTCAGTCCTTTGTTTGGATTATCCATCTTTGAATATATACCCTCCATCCTCTCACCCATGTCTCTCCTGTCTTATCATCTATCTCCCCCTCTTGTCAACATGTCATGCCTTTCACTCTATGCTGCTGCAATCCCTGCAAGCACGCACGCACGCACGCACGCAGGCACGCACGCACGCACGCACACACACACACACACTCTCTTATCTATGTGTCTTCAACTCTCATCTCATCCTCTCCCTGCAGTTTCTCTCTCTCTCTCGCTCTCTCTCTCTCTCTCTCTCTCTCTCTCTCTCTCTCTCTCAATTCATCGTGAGTCGTGAGACAGCCCTCCCCTCTCATTAAAAGGGACCTAGCAGCTGGGGAGGAAGCGGGAGAGAGAAATGGATCTCTCTCTCATGGTAGCTGTTTGGGAGACGATTCTCAGCCCACATCCATCTCTATTAGCAGGACAGTGCAGCAACCAGCAGGACAACACCCACCGACACATAGGATCACGTTTCCCCACCTTCTATTCTTCCAGGTGGACAGAGAAGAAAGGATGGGGGCGAGAGAGAGAGAGAGAGAGAGAGAGAGAGAGAGAGAGAAAGAAAGAGGGAATGAGAAAGACGGAGAAGGGTCATTTAGGCCTAGTGAAGAAGAATCAGCCACCTTTCATTTCCTCTCTGTGCTTCGGTGCAATAACCACCATGGGGGTACAGTGTAAATCAACTGGAGTCATGAACCTCTCTATCCGATACTTTACTTTACTTTATGTGTTTATTTGTATAAAACATCACAACAAGAACAACATGACAAAAACAGAAAAATACAACATACAATTTAGGCATTTGCAGATCTTGCTCTTAATCCAGAGCGATTTGCAGTAAGCAGGAACAATACAAGGTAATACATCAAATACATAGACTTGTCCTCAAGAATCATAAGCAAGCGAAGAACTTAATATCTGTCTAACAGTAGATACATTATAGTGCTATGTGCTACGTCTACATAAAATGCTAATTTATAAATCTAATAAAATGCTATAAAATGCCAATCTAAATTACATAAATGTAGCCTTTGCATATATGCCTGTAAGGTCGTCGAGGCTAGTGCAAGTGCTACGGCAAGTGCTACAGGCCAAGATGGAGTCTGAAGTGGTGGGTTTTCAGACTACGGCGGTACAATATACAATATACAACTGCCTACAAATGATTTAACACTCACTTCACACGAGGCCGCTCTTATCATTATACGTCATCATACATCACATTCCATGCTCCGCCAATCAAATCATCACAAATGTCATTCCGGCCAATAACTTTTGGCATTTTCACTGTTCTGCCCTCACTTTAATCCTCAATATGTACTTTGCTCAGCCAATCAAATCATCGCTATGGGATGATCAGCCAATCAAATCATCGTGACTGTGTTCACACAAACAGACACGCTGGGCATAGGAGGGGTTAGCGCCCCTCAAAAATACCATACCTAATTTTAATTTAAGCCTAACTAACCTAAATACCTAATAGTAATACCTAACCAATAGAATACCTAAACGCCTATTTTGACACATCTAGGATTTAAAATGTACCATGTTACAGGGTGGGGCTTTCCCTTAGTGACTGGGAGGCTATTCCATCGTAGGCTTCCCTTGATGGAGAGACGTCCTGTCCAAAAGTGGTCTGCCTATGATGGACCTCACAGTCCCCTCTGGTGTCTGACCTACTGCCACGTCCAGTGTGTCTCTTCTGTGGATAAATGTACACACAGGAGGAGCCAGTCCATGTAGACAAAAGCCTTAAGCCTGCGCGCGTCCGGAACCGGCTCTGCGCCGGGGCCGGCCCACCGCGGCGGCGGCTGCGTAAGAGGTGGTATACTTTCTTAAAATGCTACAATGATGCTATGAGTTTGTTTTTTCGTCTAAGACCTTGATGGCTCCCAGAAGGCCTCTCATCTGCACGCAGAGTAATGTTTCACATAGTTAATTTACAATAAGAGTGAAATATAGAATGGCATAGCAACGAGCCATATCACTGGAATGCCAGGGTTGCCCTGCTGGTGTTAGCTATGTTGGAAATACTTCTATCATACAACCACTGAGAAGTCTTCAGCATTAAGACACTTAAATCAAGGCTACAGTATGATAACAGTGAGAGGCAATGCCATGGGGCATTTTGGCACTGTGTTATCAAGAGATTTTAGTGCAGAAACAAGATATGACTTGTGGCTTTGCCCTAACTCTAACCATTTCATATTTATGGCAACTGGCAACTGCCACTTACAACCACTACCAGACAAGTAAACAAAGTAGATTCATATGGAATCTTTTGGTCTGTTCATGTCCCTTTTACACTGTACTGCATTGTGCCACTATGTCTGTGGTAACAGTCTCACTGGGAAGCTCTGGGAATACATGAAGAAGGTAGTGCACAGCGTGGCCCAGGTGCAAGACAAGCAAAAATATCAAAAAGAAGAGTAGTTTGCACACTGGTGATGCTGAAGAAGCTCCTCTTAAGTTTTATTGCATCGTCAACGTTTCGATCTTATTCGATCTTCATCGGGACATATCGGGCATAAATGGTAAATGGTGTATTTATATAGCGCCTATACATAGATTGTGCATTACATTCACCCATTCACACACACACATCCATACACCGATGGCGGAGGAAACCATGCAAGGCACCAACCTGCACATCGGGAGCAATTAGGGGTTTAAAGTCTTGCTCCATGCAGCAGGACACTTCGACACTAACTCTGGGGGGCCCGAGATCGAACTGGGATCCAGCCTCTCTACCGGCCACTCTACCCCTGAGCCCCCCCCCCCCCCCCCCCCCCCCCCTACAGGCTACATACCCATACGTTTATATAGTTCACTGATGCTGATACTGATGATCAGTGATTTATATGTTGTGTCCTATAAGTCCATGTGGGCTGGGAACCTTTGGTGCATGACATGACTTTGGTGCATGACACAAAAATAAAGAATCTATCTATCACTGTCGAAAATAGGGCCCCTCTTGGGAATGGGATACTTTAAATGTAAATTATGTTTATTGCTTTTTGGATTCTGGGATACACACTGTTTATATTTACTTTTGCAAAGCCAGACAAATGATGAGTTGAGTTGACTGTTGTGACCTCACTTGCCCTTAGCCTATCAGTGTGTAGATAATGAACTATATAATGTGTGCATGGCGTATGCCCATTCCCATGTATATGTCCTGATGAAGATCGAATAAGATTGAAATGTTGACGACGCAATAAAACTTCAAAGGAGCTTTTTCAGCATCACCAGTGTGCAAACTATTCCTCTTTTTATGCTCTGGGAATAACCTCAAAGTTTAGGTGGGGAGAAAGTGTCAGAGATAAATTAGGTGCGCTTGGCTGCCACTGTGTCATGGAGCAGAGGCTGGTGCAGTACTTAGACCCTCACCTCCCCCATCTTTATAACCTGGGACTCCCTGCTCCCAAAATCACTTCTGTCTCTGTACAGCCTTACCAGGATATCCCAGGTCTGGGAAATCCTCAAGGGTGAAGTTCAGGAAACAATTATAGCAAATAATTGGGCACCAGTGAACTGAACTCCAGTTCCTTTTTGAATATGAGCCTGTTTCTCAGGTCATTTCACCCATTCAATCATTAAGCCAGTGACAACATGCTACAAAAACAAAAATGTAACTCACTTCTTCTATGTCCAAACTAGATCTGGTCTGCTAGATCTACTGATGGCAGGATGTGGGGGATGGATGGGGGCAGGAGGAGAGCCCTTATCTGATCAATGGAAGTCCTGGACTGTGGGGTTGACCTTCAGACATTAAGCTACAAACAACTTCCAATCAAATGCTGTGCCAAAGAATGCTTGCACTGCAATTTATCAAAGAGATATGTCAGCAGCACTTAATTATGATATATAGAAGTTATAGAACCCCCAGTGTCTGAAGTTCGATAATGTGTGCACAGAATTACCTTGGAGAAGCGCAACATTAACATTGTAAACGTTTAACATTCCGAACACATCTGATGCTTTAAAATGTCAATGTGTCTTGAAAGTTAAGATTTAACCTCCAAGACACATTGACATTTAAAATCAAATGAAGCATTAAATGCTTTAACATTGTACTGTTCTGAAGATATAAAATGTCCTAGAACATACAGTATAGAGTATATATGCCATCACTTTAGACAAATCCAGGCCGTAACCTAAAACGAGTTTGACACCCCTGATTTAGACTGTCTCTTTTCATCAGACATATATTTTCATCAACATATATGTGGATGGATCACTTTAATCACCACATATAATGGATGTAATTGGACGGATCACTGTAATTGCACGCAGCAAAATGGCTGTGCAGCCCACAGCGGTTTCCTGATGGGCTGAATGCATGACGCAATGGAGATAGTTGGCGCTTAGAGACTGCAGTGTGGCAAACAACACATTGATTTAAAGTGGCTGTCAGGATGTGAGCCGCATTGTGGAGGTTTGTGAAGTGATGGTGGCTGTCAGTGTCAGAAGATCTGGAGGAACAGTGCAGATTTTATGCTGGAAGCATCACAAAGCAGTTAATAGTTGACTATACTGTACATACTGTAGCCCAGGAGGCACCATGCAGCGGGGCAATTGGGAAGGAGAGGAAGATGAAATGCACAAGCACACAAATATGCAGTAGTCACACACAGTCACAGACACACACAAGCACACACACGCATGCACGCACGCACGCACACACGCGCACGCATGTGCACACGCGCGCGCACGTGCACATACACAGCAAGGATGTTTATTTTCTTACAGCATTGAGGATTTCCAGGACATTAACAATGAGCCATGTATGCTGGTTGACTGAATGTGACCCATAAGAGAGAGCCCACACAAGGTTAGGGGCCTTGACCACTGCCAATGAGCCGAACACAATGGGGCTGCCACGTGCACAAACATGCTCACAAAGGCATAAGGATTGCTCTTCATTTATCAAGTAAACACTCACGCTATTAAATTAGGTAGGTACTATATTCACCCCATGAGAAAATTAACCCATTCTGGGCGGGAACCCCTTTTGGTGTTTTACCCCTTCAGTTCTTGTTGCTATATAGCCTACTATACGTATATATTGACAGCATAACATTTTTGTCATTTTTGAATTCATATTTGAGAAAACTTAGGTCAGTATTTAGAGGGCACTTTTAGAATCGGAATAGTCCGAAATAAGTTAAGGTGTTACAGCAGCTCATATCACAAACAACAAGAACATTGACAGTAGAGTAACAAAACAAAAGTGACATTAGAATAAAATAGGCATCTGAAACAATATACATGGACAGAACAGTCCAGTAGATTTAACATCACCCAAACTGACTGACCACCCTGACCGAGCCTGTCTTGCTGCAGGCAGGCAGAATCCATCTCCATAGCCATAGCTCCTCTGTCACACTGTCATGTACAGTAGGAGATGAGAGGGATTGACCATAATGGCCAGGCGTTTGGTCCTCATCCTCCTCCAGTCGAGAAGCAAACAAACATTCAGAAAACTGCAGGTCTGCTCAGTTCAAGGTAAACACCTTTCTGTTTGCCTCCGCCTTATTACTGAGGTTTTTTAATCCTTTATTTTGTATTGTTTTAACTTATTTTGGTTTTCTATTTTATTGTATTCAAATGTCCCTTTATGTGTTTCATTAAAGGACGACTTTCAACCTATCTTCATATAATTGGTCCTCACTAATGCTCACGATAATATGATGAATTCATAATTATATGAAGACAGGTTGAAAAATGGGTGAAGTCGTCTTAATATCTTTCCTTGCCAGTGTCCAAGGTGGAGACAAGAGTGCCAGCGGTCCTAATCAACTTGTTCAGCCTTATGGTGTCACCCTCCCCCCAACATAGCACCATACAGTATACAGCATTGCACTGGCCACCGTCGATGGTCAGTAGACTCCTGTACAAACCATACAGTATACAGCATTGCACTGGCCACCGTTGATGGTCAGTAGACTCCTGTACAAACCATACAGTATACAGCATTGCACTGGCCACCGTCGATGGTCAGTAGACTCCTGTACAAACCATACAGTATACAGCATTGCACTGGCCACCGTTGATGGTCAGTAGACTCCTGTACAAACCATACAGTATACAGCATTGCACTGGCCACCGTTGATGGTCAGTAGACTCCTGTACAAACCATACAGTATACAGCATTGCACTGGCCACCGTCGATGGTCAGTAGACTCCTGTACAAACCATACAGTATACAGCATTGCACTGGCCACCGTCGATGGTCAGTAGACTCCTGTACAAACCAAAGGACCCGTTGATGGTCAGTAGACTCCTGTATAAACCAAAGGACCCGTTGATGGTCAGTAGACTCCTGTACAAACCAAAGGACCCGTTGATGGTCAGTAGACTCCTGTACAAACCACTGGCCACCGTTGATGGTCAGTAGACTCCTGTACAAACCAAAGGACCCGAGAACCTCCTCAGGAAATAAAGCTGCTTCTGGCCCCATGCACAGGACATCTATCTCAATGTCTTAATCACTTGATATTATTTAATAGTATCGAACTGTTTGTGGAAGTCCAGGGCTTGGAAAGATCACATTCTAGAAGGGAAGGATGCTCAGAAGAGAGGGAGGAAGAGGATCAGGTTAACTGTGATTGCTATTCAATACCATTCTACCAGCCAATCAGATTACTCCTTTCGGTGTCTTGCCGTCAGTGGTGTTCCTAGGGATCATCTGCAGTCGACAGCTCATTTATTTCTACTATCCCATGTGCCTCTGCTCTCACTGTTAATTCATCTCTTCATTCAGCCCACTTTCCTCTCCTCCTTTGCAATATCCTCTCAGCTCTCCTGTCATCCTCCACATCTCTCTTCCTTAAGTCCTGTCCATCTTAACCCACTGCGGGACTGAAATAGCAGTCGATCTGTTAACTCATTCCCTGACAATTACTCGGGCCGGCCTGTGTGCTTGATACCCGCCGCGGTTGTCACTCCACGCACTAAGTCCCTGGGTTGTCCCATGCAGGGCCGCACATCGCTTTTCAATACTCCCAGGGGCGGGCGGTCCTCGGACCGCAGGCTGAAATGCCAGTCAATGTGTTAAAACCGGGAAACCTTCTGTGTCATTTGAGATTTTAGCGTTGGCTATTCAAAAATAGCAGATCTACAAGCTCTTGTACATCTGCTATTTTTTACTTTTTTGAAAGGTCCTGAAAGTGTGAGAACTATACTGATTTAGAAGGCATTTGTAGAATTGGCCTCAGGTCTTAATGGGTTAAGAACTCTGCCAGTGTAGTCCTTTGGTCTTTGTGGTTAGAAATGGTCCCAAACGGAGCAGAAGGGTTTGGAGTAGACGACGGTCTCCTGGCCTGATTATTCCCATGTTCAGCCTCATTGACATTGAAACTCCTTTGATACTTTGTGAATGTCTGAGTCGTGCCACGAAGTTATAGATGCTGGTCTGGTCACCCTCTGGCTCAGACAAAAATGGCTGCAAGTAACTCATGTGCAACGATGTTGCTTCGGCTTAATGCAGTTTTCATGTGTTCTCAGTTTGCATAAAAATCAAGATGATAAGTGCATAAGTGTAAGTTCTTGTAGTCGAATAAATTAAATCATCACAGTGTGTAATAAAGCTCTGCTGCTTGAAGCAGTATGGCAGAGTTTCCTGTCACATGTTCATTAGAGTTACTGTACCTGGCCTAGATAGACCAGTCTTTCAACACCATTAATATTCACCTTTCATAGAGCAGGTGATCAATTTAGGATGATTAGAGCTATTAAATCATCCATGCCAAACCATGCAAGCGCCAAAGGAAAACAAGAAGCACATTCATGGGAAAAGAAACAGTAGGCTACTGATCTCTGTTTAGGTGGATCATAAATTGTGCTGACATAATGTCTATTAGCACGGGATTGATTGATTGTATTTATTAACAGATTGGAGAATTACAGTACATTTCAAGCACAACTCAATACAATACTGTTAACTGTGGACGACACCATAAAGCATTACACTTGTTTACAATAGGGTCCACCATTTTCAATTCATCATGGCATTTAGAGACGTACAAATAAACACTACTATATAGCCAAAAACAGGAAATCATCATAGAGGAAATCAGCATAGAGGGAAACAAAAACAAAAAAAACATTCAGATTTTACGGGGACCAGTTTTGGATAAGGAAGGTGTGTTAATCACAAGTAAAATTAAATCATTTCAAAAGCATTAAAAATCATTAATGCTAAAATAGGCTTTAGGTTAGGAACTCTTTGCCGTCGTATGGATTAAGAGTATTCTATATATGATTCTACAAACAGCCATGTGTCAAACTGTACAAAAAAACGGAGATGAATTATTAATACATTTTGGATATTTTTCAGCCTCTCAAATAATATTTTCCAAAATATATATTTTGCCCTTACATAATATTAAAATGTGAAGTAACATTTTTGCAGTTATTTTGACATTTGGAGAAGCACTGTCTGTTTAGTTTACTGTCAGTACCCTGGGTGAAATATGTTTAGTTTGCTGTCAGTACCCTGGGTGAAATATGTGATGATATACTGTACATTTCTTTCAGCATCACCTGTACAAACAGAGGTTGTCTCTGATGCTTCCTTCATGCTGTCTGCTGCCTCTTTGTAAGCCCTGGTTCCCATGCAGGTATATCAGGGTCATCTGTTCTAGTGGGTCACATATTTTACAACCCGGTGCCCTGTTTGTTTTCGTGCTGCTGCCTTCCCCTGGTCGGCCTGGTGACAGCAGGGGAGCCCAGACGTTATGACACTAAACCATGCAAGTACAAATTTGAGTTTTACTTTACTAGAGTATTTTCAATGTTCTGTACTTTTACTTCTACTCCACTCAGAGGCAAATATTGTACTACAATGATTTACCTCAGTTGGTAGTTGGATTTTGATTATTATTACAAAACCACTTAGGCCTATATGCTTTGGAAATTTGAAAATTGTGAACTTGTATGTCTACTATTTTCAAAGGATTTTAAAATATGTGAAATGGGACCTTCTGCATAATAAGTACTTTTACTTTTGGTACTTTAAGTACATTTTGATGCCAATCATTTTGTACTTTTACTCAACCGAACTTGTATACTTGTAACAGACTAGGGTATTGATACCTTTTAAGTAAATAATGTGAGTACTTCTTCCACGACTGCATGTTGTCAACGTGGAGAAGGGAGAAACGCTAAAGACCTTTACAAGTCCCCTGGTGTTGTAAAAGCACCTGTTCACTGATATCGGCCATGGCTTTGTGTGGGTGGTGGTTTTGTGAGGTATGACAGAGGAGGGTGTTTAGAGGGTGTGGGTGTCGGGTCACTGCGGACACACTGAACCATCTCAGGTGGTTCAGACACCGCAGGGCCTGACTCCTATATGCTTTACTGTACTGTACTGTACTGTACATCTGGTGCCCTCTGGGACAGAGTGAGAGCGTATAACTTTTGCAGGCCAAAGGTACGTACATACACAGCCAGGAGTCTTAATGGAACCTCTGATAAAATGGGGCATTCTGGTACATAAGTCTATACTAGGGTCAGAGTAGTTGATCAATACCTTTCAGGGGGCTGAACCCATATGACTTACCCCTCTCCCTCTGTGGCGGGAGGCTGCAGGGCCCAGGTCAGAGTCTCTTCACAGATGTTCAAGCAACAATCACTAACGATCTATGGGGTCTGAGGTTGCACTTTGAAGATCCCAGCACACAATGTTAGAGAGAGAGAAACGGTAATGAAATTGGATTTGGTCTCCAAAGAGCTCCTGCAGGGCTGTCCTTTCAATAAATTGCATGTGCAGTCAGAGGCATTGTAAAAAGGCACAGTAAAAATGGCTCAGGCAACCGCGCACACATGCACAGCACAGCACAGCACAGCACACGCACGCACGCACGCACGCACGCACGCACGCACGCACGCACGCACGCACGCACGCACGCACGCACACACACACACACACACACACACACACACACACACACACACACACACATACACAGCTTTACATTTTCTGCACAATAATAACAAATGTTACAAAAATAACATGGCTCAGAGTGTTTTGACATCCTGTTGAGAGTCACACAGTACAAGACAGATTATTTGTCACTCATCTAATTAGCAAATTACCTAATTTACATAATAGGGGTACACTGAGCACATCCTTATTATGGGTGGCAGAAGTGGCAAAAAAATCTGGCTTCCTCAAAGCATCTATCAAAGCCTAAATAAACCTACAGGCACAGATATTATTTTAATCACAAAAGAACATTGTGGACTGTGTGGAGTGACTGGAGTCACACAATGTTGCCCACAAGACAATTAAACCTCTATAGTTTAGTCATCCATCAAAGGTTATAATTTATGTAATCACATGAACCCAACCTGCACAGTTTGTAGATTGTTGTAGATTGGCTGTTTTCCACAAAGAGATTTGGTGTAGAGAGGGGAAAGGAGGCAGCCTAGTATAGACCCTTGGGGGACTCCGGTCAATGAAGTAGGCCTTAAGATTTTCATACAGTTCTGTTCTGAAGATATGCGAGGACAATTTTCAGAGGAGGGCTTTTTATTTTCCATAATGTATCAGGGGCATTTGAATTGACCATATTCATACAGGCTACGCTACAGTATCTTGCTTTCAGTGTTATATTATGGTCAGTGGTACTGATGAAATCACCTAATTGAACATCCATTTTTATGGCCCACATTGAACTTCTGTCACCATCTATGCGGAAACCTCATAAGTCATAACTCATAACTCAGTCAGTCTGTCAGGCGTCAGCTGGGTTCAAGGGGGGGGGGGGGGGGACACGAAAATGAAAATGTATACATGTTCCCCCACAGCGTTGGCCTGGTTCCACATTTCAACATGCATTTTCTGTGGTCCATACCTACAAACGATTTGTGAAGGGCGAACACAAGTCCCCCTACTCTGTACGGAAACAACTATATTTCATGTTTCTAGATGTTGGACTCTGTATAACCAGTCACAGGTGATGCCCTGTTCCCTACTTGGCAGTCTTTTTTTACTAACATATGGTGTCCACTTTGAACCCAAAGTACTTTCCCATCCACACAGCACACATGACAGAGAGCAGCATCTGTATTTTATATCCACTGAACGATATATTTACTGGAAGAAAGAACCATTTTCAGATTGAATACAGAATACTTGATACTCGATTTCTGTTAGATCACAAGCCAAATGCAGTGGGGTCAACCTCACCAGCACCTTCTTACATTCACATCTTGTTCAACAGCACCTACTGTATATACTGTATATTCATTTTTATATTTATCTAAGTATTTGTTGTCTGTACTGTTAATGCATTAAAATGTAACCTGCATTGTAAGTAACACTGTACATTGCATGCTATAATAGAAAGTGTTACTGTCAAAACCATTTCAATGTAGAATGTAGGCATTTAGCAGACGCTCTTATCCAGAGCAACTTATAAAGTGCAAGGTCAAAGTAAATGGCATGAACCCTAGTCAAACAACAGGGTAAAAGTAATAGAGCCCATGCAAGGAAAACATGTGCTACAAAGTAAATAGGATACCAGATAAACATAAACCTAGCATCTGTCTAAATAACAAGCTATCTTAGTATCATACATACATACATAACCAGCAGGTATACCTGTGCACACACACAGCATAACTATCTACTGTGTAAAGACAACAACAAGTGATCAAAGAAATGCTATGAGGTAGATTAGCCAGAGAAGTGAGTTATTACATCTGCTGCTATTTAACTGCCTCATCCCATGCTATTTATAACCACAGGCCTATGTATACATACAGTATTGATACACGCACGCACGCACGCACGCACGCACGCACGCACGCACGCACGCACGCACACACACACACACACACACACACACACACACACACACACACACACACACACACACACACACACACACACACACACACACACACACACACACACACACACACACACACACACACACACACACACACACACACACACACACACACACACGCTTCTGCATACAGTGGGGGGAAAGATAAAGATCTTTATAGTTAATCTAACAATGTCCAACACAGACCGCGTCTGTTTTCGGTCTGTCTTACATTTCAATCTAGAACACTCATCATGAGGAACATCCAAGTCAAGCCAGGCCTGATCAGAATATCAGAATAAGAACAAGTGACACAGAGAACATCAAAGTACAGTGTACATTGTTGCACCCTCCTTTGTTCTTTGTTCAGGGTTGACTGCAGGTGCGGTGGCCTCAAAAACATAAAGGAAAACTAGCAGAAAAGGACTCGCTCTTTAGGAAATACTATTTTCTTAGTCTATCTGTCTTCCTTAATAGTTTATGCAGAGACCGAGTTTCTGCCAGTTTCATGTACAGTAGTATATGGCGGCGGTGGCTCAAGGCAAGGCAGTGGCTGGATGGTGACCGCAAGGTTGCCAGTTCGAACCCGGGCTCCCCCAGAGTTAGTGTCGAAGTGTCCTTGAGCAAGACCCTGCACCCCAAATTGCTCCTGATGTGCTGGTTGGTGCCTTGCATGGTTTCCGCGAATGGGTGAATTGATGCACAATCTATGTAAAGCGCCTTGGATAAAGGCGCTATATAAATGCACGCTGGTTTACCATTTATATAGGTTGGAGTGTTAGGAGTTAGGACAATATTAAAATTGGCTTAAGGGAGGACCGGCCGGCAGGCGGGCTGGCGGACCACGTTGTGGACATAAAAGGGACAGTAAAGATACGGCAATCTCCATGGCATATCGGTCTAGTCAGTCAGTCAGTGGTGAGACATCACGTAGGGCCACGGTTTGGGCCACGTAGCAGCCCAAACCTCTGGTATAGGAAAACAACCCAATAGCCTATTGTCTCCATGTGTTGCTGTCATTCCGTATCTTCACTCATATAAGCCATAAAGAGTTCATCGGGAACATACTTTATGAGCGACCTTGCAGATTGACATGACATTTCCTTTTGCTGACCAGTGATAAGGCTGGAAACATGATATGTGCAGAGACAATAAAATAGCTGAACCTAAAGCCCTGGTCAGCATATATCCGTATCCATAGCACAACTTAAAGAGCTCACATTTAGAGGACATTTTCTATTCCTGTCTCGCTGGACGGATACATTTCATTTATGAGTAGTACTACATCTCTGTTGTCATAATCATACACGCATATCTACAATAGACCTTTTTTTTCCAAATAATAATAATTCTTTACATTTATTTGATCCTACCTGAGAGCAAGGTGGGTTTGATATGCTCCAACAGGTCAGTTCAGACTGTCTGCATATTGCAGTATTGATACTTTGACTTAAGTAAAAGCACTTTTTCCACCACTGCAAGGAGGTTACATTCAGGGGGAAATGCTACGTCCACCTCTTCCAGAGGGGGGATGAGAACGGGGGGACTCCTGGGAGGATGTAGGAAGTAGGAAAATTGATGTGTCCAGAGATCAATATTGGAGACTCTTTGGATCTCAAACAGTGTAACCAAATCATTCTGTGGCTGCCTCTGCCTGAGGGGGCTCTGGCCTCTATCTCTCTGAGCTGATGATAGGTGCAGAGAAGGTGGGACTGACAGGGTCAGGGAAATGGTAGATGTCAGATTATATCAGCTTCATTCAATGAGGACACCCTCCGTGTGTGTGTGTGTGTGTGTGTGTGTGTGTGTGTGTGTGTGTGTGTGTGTGTGTGTGTGTGTGTGTGTGTGTGTGTGTGTGTGTGTGTGTGTGTGTGTGTGTGTGTGTATTTGGCAGCCTGGGCCATGTCCACAGGCTAGTGGTCAGAGGCTTGAGGATTATGGGGTTGTCCGAGTGTAAGGCAAAGCAGCTTGCAACATACTGTTCAATATCCTCCATTATAGGCATTCGGTCTATTTGGAGGAGAAGGTGCTTTTTGTACCCATGGTTTTCTTTCGGTGTTGGTAATATAACAGACTGAAGTGACCAATGTTGGCTGTGAATAAATTCATGTGCATGTGTTGCCTATATTCTGTACATTTAGGGCTTGTTTGGACTCAAGCACTGAGACACATGATGTTACGAGTGTGTGGGATATATATCAAAAGCAACTGAAAAATATCTGTGCCCTTGATAATGTATTTTATAAATGTGGACTCAAATAAAGAAATTGAAATGTGTGTGTGTGTGTGTGTGTGTGTGCGCGCGCACTGCGCGAGCGTGGGGGGGGGGGGGGGGGGGGGGGGGGGTTAGTGTGGAGGTGGTCCACTTTTTGGTCACAATATCTCCTTCATGGCCAAATTGTCTTGGATCAATATCCATCAACGCTGGTTTTCCTTGAGTGTAAAGGCTAAATACCTCAATGAGCACCAAACACAATCACAGTACTTAGTCGTGCATTAGTGGTATTTGAGTGGTCTCACCAAATTTAGTATCATCTGACAAAAAAGTCGGTGATGCATAATGTATCATTTAATGCTTTATGGAAGCTTTGATGGAAGTTAGGCCTGTACAGCTTACGACTGAGGATTGTTCCAAAATTCACACTTTCTCAAATGGACTGACAAAATATGCCCCAATAAATACATAAGCATGCAGTCCAAAGGAATCAATGACATTACATTATGTGAACTATGATACAATACTTTGTGAAACATGGGTCAATGTTAAGTGCACACGCTTCAGTAAATTGACTTCTCTCTGGGAAGAATGGTCAATCATCATTACGTTTAATGCTTCAAAGTGGATGATCGAACCAGCAGCAAGTGTGAACTTCTATCCTGAATTTAATTCAGCCGCCCCCTTGTGGCAAAATGCGATAAGTGGCAGTGCTGAACATGAGCATCATAAAGCAAACACCACCAGCATCGAGATTTAATTAATATTAAACAAAAATACGTGTGTAGCCGTTAAAAACAAGCTCATACAATTACAACTGAAGTTATTCGGGGAGAATATAACTTTATAGGTTCACGGTTGACGGTTCTATCTATGCAGGAGATGTTGCTCAGCAAGATAATGAGGAGGATGCATGGGGGGAGAGAGAGAGAGAGAGAGAGAGAGAGAGAGAGAGAGAGGGAGAGAGAGAGAGAGAGAGAGAGAGAGAGAGGTGGGGGGGGTGTGACTGGGGTATAGCCTAGATATAGTCGTCTTCTTACTGCAGAAGTAACAGTGGCAATCAGTGAGAGTGGACGTGCCCCTCTCTTCTGGACTCTCACGCGCACGCCTCCTCCGCAGTGCTGGATAGCGCCCCGTACAGGATAGCCTTCCCATAGGGACGCGCACAGTGACCTGCCAGCCCAGAGCGCGCTGTGTACAGTACTACTGTAGGCTACAGTCAGAAGAGCGTGAGAGACGCGCCACCGCGCACGGACCCATTGATAAAACACCGCCACTGGAATTAAAATGCACACTTCGGCTTCATGATCAGCACTTCGCCTCCTCTGTTTAGCAGCACTGCCCCGTAGGATCTGTTTATGTCACACTAGCAGCAAAGCAAGCAACGCATGATGAGTACCTTATCGCTGGTGTTTATTTGTGGAGTGGTAAGTAGCTACCGCGCGTGATTTCACAAGATTAATAATAGAGTATGCTAAATATGCAGTTGTTTAATTTTGATATCTATTTATGCACGATTTGTTTGTTTTTACCTGAATATATGCTAAATCAGAGTTAGGCTGACTGGCTGAGTGAGTGTTGAGTGTCACTTGGCAGGGGTTCCCTGCCTACTGTAACCTAGCGATTACCAATTAGTCTCGGTCGGTAGTCAAGTCAGACTCAGCGTGCTGGGGAAGCCGATGGAGACGTGCGTCTCTCCAGCGAGCTCATTAGCATTAATTAAATTAATTTATTTAGCTATAGAGTTACGTCGAGTGTTGGGAAGAGTTGACTGGCGATTTTGTTGAACAGTCGCGGCAGCGGCTCCATTCAAGAATTTACGTGACAGGTGCTTTTGTGGTCCATATACTGTAGGCCTACTGTATTGGATGTTGTATGACATGGTGTATGGTATGGAGTTCCTATGATGATGAAATTAGAGAAGAGGTTGATGTTGATATTTGCAAAGTTTCATATAAGATAGTATTAGGCTATATTTCTACAAATTGGCAGGTTCTTGACACTGATTGATGTCAACAATCAAATACAAGGATGAAGATGATGATGATGATGATGATGATGATGATGAAGGTGGTGGTCTGGTGGTGGTGGTTTATGAAGACCAAACACCACCACACTTACGCATTGGAGGTCAGGCCATGTTCACCAAAAGTCTTGACATGTGTACGGCAGCTGGTCTAATTACATTCTGTAGCTCAGTCATCATGTGAACAGCCCTGCATGTTAAGGGACGCTGTTATGACAGCTGGTGTACAGGGTGCTGACACTGGGATGCTTTTGTAGACTTACATTTAAAGATAAACTCTCAAAATGACTATGAAATTGAAGAGAGTTCAAGCTGCAGCATCACAGCTGGACCACTGTGTGCTCGTGTGCATGTGTGTGTGTGTGACATATATGAGCCTGTGACTAAACCATCTACTTAGAAATGACAGGGATAAACAGAGACTCCTAGGAGTTGGCCCATCGGTGGAAGACTAATGTCACTCCCAGACAGATACTGTACAGTAGACAGACATCCTCAAGGCACTTCATTTGCAATGCGGTGATTTTAAAGCAGTTGTTTTCAACCCAGCCACATTGAAACAAAATCAGGAGACGGTGGATGATGGGTTATAAGACTGGAGACGAGAGTGACATGAGGAATAACACAGGGAAAGCCAAAAGACGTGAAATAAACAGAGAGCTCCCACAGGTGGAAAAACAGGAAGCGAAGAAGAGAAGGTAAATACATAAAGAGAAGAGAGTGAGGGAGAGCCAGAGGAGAGAATTAAAAAGAGAGGATTGGAGAGAGTATGTATGAGAGAGAGATTGAGAGCAGAGACTGAAGAGAAGAGACTGGGCTGTATACGTAGGCCTACATCTGTTTCTGAATGAAAACACGGACAGTCGGACACCAGGCTGAGAGAACGAGAGAGAGAGAGAGAGATAGATTGTGTTTGTGAGAAAAAGAGACAGAAAAAATGCTTCAGCAAGCAAGAATAATCATGGAAATTAGTTTTTCCGTTGGATAGCGAGAGCCATAACACATGAAAGCATTTCAGTGCCATGTTTTTCATAGCTGCTGAAGTTCAGAATAAAGTGGTTCAGTTTATTCAAATACCGTGTGTTGCAACATGTCAGCGTTTGTACATCAGGAGGGAGAGAGTGTAACAAGAGGTATAACCAGAATTGCAACCACAGCGAGGAGAAGAAAAGAAAAGAAAAGAAAAGAAAAGAAAAGAAAAGAAAAGAAAAGAAAAGAAAAGAAAGAGGTGGCAATGATTGCAGTATATATCCTCTTTCTGGGAAAGCAATTCAGGTCATAAAACAGAGGAGGAGGACAGATGAGCAGCAGGACGTAATAGTAAATCATGGCAGTTAGGATTTTGGAGCCTTTCATTCATTGTGAATGTATGCAAATGACATTGCATGGAAAAGAGACAGAAGACAGAAAACTGTTTAGGCCAAAATGAACAATGTACAAACAATTGGTCAATAGTACATTTATCAGTGTTCAATATGTAAAGTATGACTGGCCAATATTCAATGTATCACTGTACTGATCAATATTCAATGTATCACTGATCTGTATCAGTGCAAGTGGTCAATAATGAACTTGAACACCTAGAGGGACCTCCCCACCCCTGTTAAATTGACTGACAACAACGTTTCTATACCACGTGCCCATATAAACACATGCTATCTAGTGTTAAATCAACCGTGCAACCTCATTGTAGACACTGTGTGGACAGAGAGGTAATGAGCCAGAGAGAGAGATGATCAGGAAGATACAAGCCAGGGAGGAGGGGTATGCTGTGTGTGTGCGTGTGTGCGTGGTGCGTGCGTGCGTGCGTGCGTGCGCGCGCGTGTGTGTGTGTGTGTGTGTGTGCGCATGGGCACGACGCGTGCGTGTGTCTAAGAGAAAATAAAGGAGGCAGATTCAATTTGGTGTTGTTCACGGCTTCTCTCACGTCTAATCAAAAAGGAAAGGCTGTTGTATTGTGTTGTAGGCTATGGATGTTTTCATGGCTTCTTCTGTGGCAACAGGTTTCAATTCAATTTGATGTGCATTTTCGGCTTTAAAGTTTGTAGGTTTTAGCCCATGGCCTTTTACCAAAGCGTGTCTGATATCGGTGCAGACAGAATGATTGATGACAAATGATGATAAGGGGTTAAGGAACAGGTTGCACACCTGGGTGTAATTTTAACTAATATCCTTTTTCAGTTGTGTAAGTTAGTCTGGGTCTGAGTCTGTGTTTGTGAGCATGTATGAGAATGTGTGTACGTGTGTGTGTGTGTGTGTGTGTGTGTGTGTGTGTGTGTGTGTGTGTGTGTGGTGCCCAGATGGGCCAGATCAAGTTCATAATATAATGCCCAATCTCTCTCTTTTTTGTCCGATTACAATACAAAAATAGGGCTTGGCTTTTTTTCTGTGTTCGTATGCAGTCCGAGAAAGGTGTGGGTGTTGAGGTTGGGTCGAAGTTGCAATAATTAACTTTCATATCGTACCGGGGATCCTAACATCCCCCGCACGAGAGCCCACATTTCTTCTACTGAGCTAATACAGAAAGCCCATTTGGGCAGGGATTAAATTGTCTTTTGAGCTTCATACAATATACCACTTGTCAACCAGCCCTAGCTCACCACAGGAGGTACATTTGTAAATAGAAAAAGCAGGTCAACAACCAGCATAGTTCTGTTATTTATATTGTATGTTCGCTTCAAATTGGTCTAAATAAAATCACTAAAAAAGTTATGGACCCTATACTGTATACTTAGTGTATAGACACACTGGCTCAGTGTACTTTGGATGGATACAAATCTGTGTGTGTGCGTCTTGCATTCTATATGAGACTGCTTTCTGTTCCAACACACCACTGTCCCAACCTTGACAGGCGGGGTTGCTGCTGGCGTCGAAGACAGAGCGGGCAGTGCTTCTTCCATGTGAATCAGGCCAGTATACCAGTGGTGGAGAATGCTGCGAGGAATGTCAACCTGGAGAAGGGGTGGTGAGGAAATGTGGTGCTACACAGACCACCTGTAGCCAGTGTTTGGACAGTGAGTAGATTTCATTATTTACACACACACACGCGCTCACATCCACAAGTATTCATGCATGTGTGATTGTGCATACATACTGTATATTAATATGCTGAATAAGGCTTCATTCTCAATTTTGCAATAAATGGACCCTGAAAACATTCTCCTATCAAAACCCCTTGAGTAGTTGAACATTCCAAGTTAAAGTCTGTCTCTGTCTCTCTCTCGCTTTCTGCCTCTCTATCCCTCTCAAACACACACACACACACACACACACAAACTGGTGTACTGTATAGAAACACATGTTCATGGAAATCTTCCCCTGAAGGCATGACTAACACACATACTGTACTGTACACCCACCCACACACACTTGCACGCACGCACGCACGCACGCACGCACGCACGCACGCACGCACGCACGCACGCACGCACGCACGCACGCACGCACGCACGCACGCACGCACACACACACACACACACACACACACACACACACACACACACACATACATACAGTATACATACAAATTACATGCATACTTGCACAAACACGTCAAGGCAGATCAAGTTCTCAGTTCAAAACAAAAACAGCATAAAGCAAACTGAACGTAATTGTCCAATTTGCTCATTAGTGCTAAAGTGCCATGCTGTGCCTTTTTTACCAAATGTCCCAAAAAAACACAGACACAAATTTTTGTTTGATGGTCCCAAAGTGGGCCCAAATGTCCTCACTTATACAGCTGGGCTCAGGGCTGTGAACCATTAGCAGTTAGCACTGATCATACAGAATGGGGACGGGAGAGGTGCCAACACCACAATGTCCCAGAGACGAACCAGCAAGCTTTCAAATTGCAAACACAAACATCTCTCTCAACGTTACATCTATTCACAGTATTCATTTAACCAAATGGACCCTTTACAGGTCCATTTGGTTACATTTGTACAAACTCAGAGTTACAGACCTGTAAGGGTCCATTTGGTTCCTATCATATCAATCATTTAGCTGGGGACCCCCCCGGAACCCTATAGCACCCTTTCAGAAGGTGCTTCAAACTCGTAGTCGGCCTTCTTCATAAACATCAAAGAAAACGGCATCATTGCATATAGCTGGGGAGGAGGACTGAAGTACCGAAGTATACTGCGTCGGGCTGTAATGTACTGTACAGTGAATGTTTTCAGAGACAGATAGTGTTCATTTAACTCTGAGAGATGGACCCATAAGGGTGCTCTATTTTCAGTCTGAGCAATTCCTAAAGGTTATTTGAAATGTAATCCTTCACGTCAAATCAGCCTGGTGTTTAGTCAGAATAGTCACACAGCACATTGACCCCCATTGAAGGGTGCTTCAATCATGTGCTTGGATGATGATACCTTCTGGTGCGTGTTGATATATTACACTAATGTTGCACCCGCTTCGAATGTTATCAGCCTATAATCAAGTACATGTCTGTGATCAGAAGCTTGGAATAGATCCAATATGTGATTATCAGACATACTACTGACACGTTAGGGAGCGCTTGCTTTTTGTGACCATGACCGTGACCATGATGGAGGCACGCCGTCTCTGGTGGCCTTGAGCCACGCGAGGCACCGCCAAGCGAGGTGCTAACCGAGCGAGTCGCCGTGCCCAGCGTTGCGACGGGAGTTGCGTACCGACAGCCACAGAGTAGTAAATATTAGACCCCCCTACAGCTGCAAGGCTGCAGCACTGTCAGAAAACAAGGAAGTGAGTTGATCAAATAGAATCCATTTTCGGGTACTGCTTCGTCTATTTCTCGCTCAAATGTTTTCAAAAACATTTTTGAGAGCAATGTTTAGCTGTAAATGACATTGTGTGTCACTAGTGTGTGTGCGTTTACATGGCTGTCATGTAAATCAAATCAAAGCAGTAAATCAAGCGGGGCGAAAGCCGCGCAGCTGGTGCTCAGAGGGTTTGATTAGGCAGAGGTCTGTTATAGAGCGGAGCGGTCATTATCAACACATAACTCACAGCTGAATTCAGTGATTTACCAATCAGAATCAAGCATTCAACCAAGCCATGTAATAATGTGTATTAATGCAGTTATAACATATGAATCCGTTGAATAAACCCTCAGAATGGCAATGGTGTTTGTAAACAGTATCTTCAATAGGAAAGGCGTTTCACACCAAGAACCTTGCGTGAAACAAACATCTTCAAGAACAACAATTCAGTGTAATCAAAACTGTAACATATTGCTTGTAGGCTGGCTGGTGTTGAAATATGTGACAGAAATCAGTTCTTGATTTTGGTGAACATTTTCTGCCGGGTTCAAATTGGTATCCCAACTGAGTCTCCAGCCGTTGAGTGGAAGGGTAGGAGGAGCATGATATCCCTAACAGTCACAGTTCCGCTTCCTGTCGAACAGATCAACCTATAGGGGTCGCTAGTGCAGTGACGGAGATCGTCCTCCAGTGCTGGCTTTCCACGGCCAATTGGTATTTGTTGGAATGCACCGTGTCGTAATCGAATCCCAGTATCCATATTGGCGGGCAGAAACTTTACACCTGAGCCACCTGGACACAATGTACAAAATTGTCGAGACTAACTTGCCAAAGTAAAGGTCAAACAAAATGTATAAATTTGCTCCTCGTGCCTTGCATAAACATTATTATACATTCAGTCATGCTGGAGAAGGAGAAGGAGAATAAAAGCAGAGATTTGGATGGAAGACAAAAGGGGTGAGGAGGAGGAGGAGGAGGAGGAGGAGGAGAATAAAAGCAGAGATTTGGATGGAAGACAAAAGGGGTGAGGAGGAGGAGGAGGAGGAGGAGGAGGAGGAGTAATTAAGCAAAGAATTCTGCAAAAAAATGACAACCAATGACTGGAGCAGGAAATTAGTCGAGCGAGATCAAGAGGTGCCCGGTTTCTGCAGAGAGAAACAGCCATGCTCCATAAGGGCCTGTACTTTGTCTTTAGTTCAATGTCACAAAGAATGCTCATCATGCATAGTATTCCCTTTTAAAAGTCCCACAGTAAACATCAGCGGTGCAGACGGCGTGCATGGCAAACATCTCCTACTGCATCTTCCAATCATGTGGTTGCTGCCAGAATGCTGCAGCTTTTTCATCATGGTGGTTGTTTCTTCATCCGCTCCTTTTACTTCCTCCCTGCCTTAGCCTGGCTAATAAGCCAGACCGAATCAGCCGTTGGCAAAAAAAAAATTGCCTGCCGGCGGATTACGGTCTGGAGAGGCTCAATTGTACGCCCATTTCCTACACCAGAGAACCGGTGTGGCCAATCGGGACACAGTATGCAATATGGGCGGGCTTTGGTACAGTGACGTTCAATGCTTGAGACCTTTGACTGACAGTAGCTCTAACCAATTGCGTCAAAGAGAAAATGTTTGAACCCGCTCCCCCGGGAAACAAGATCCATACACAGCATCTCCAGACTCAAATACCACACGACAGTGTGATTTGAGTCTGGCTTATTAGCCAGGCTATCCCTGCCTCCCTCTGTTTCCCTGCAATGCTCTTCATCCAGACGCCATTCCGCCCCTCCTCAGTTGGTGTGACTCATCCACTGTATTAGGGACTAAAAAGGGATTAGAGTGCCGGGCACCAGAGGGCCAGACGTGCTCATTCATCATGCATACTGTTACAGCCATGCATCTTTACTTATTTGATCCTGCTGATTAACCCATTTAGGCCTGACGTCGAAATTAAAAAAAACGTTCGCTCTGAAAGAATATATACCTATTCAAGGATTTGTGCCGCATTTTTACGATTTTTCAAAAATAGCAGACCTACAAGTTCATAGCGCGCCACTCGGTGGCGCGCTATGAGCTTGTAGATCTGCTATTTTTCAATAGCTAAAGTATAACAGAATGCTTGAAACACCAAAAGGTTCCCGCCCAAAATGGCTTAAACCACATTGAACATGCTATTGTGCCTCTGAGACAGGAGCACTTATCTTGTGCTGAGATACAGACACAGTATGTCGCTGTGTGTTACAGTATTCGCCTGTGTAACACGCAGGGCTATTAACACACAGCTATTCCAATTAAATCCAGTCACTTTCCGGCACATGTCCATTATTTTCATCGGTGTCGACATGATGGGTTTTTTTTTTCATGATACAATTAATCTCAATCTACCTGCCTCTGAAAGCATTCATGCTGAAATAAGGTTTGAGTGGGTCTTATATGAAAGCCACAGGCTGACAACACAGAACCTTACGAGAGCTATATGGACATTAGATGTGTCACTAGTTCTGAAGTGCATATATGAATAATTAAACAGGAAAAAAATAACATTCAGCACACCCATTTCCTGTTTCACGGTAAATATGGGGGAATCTTTATTTACCATGTCCACTCTTAATTCGGCACTTCCTGTCCAGCGTAACTCTCCTCTCCATCATGCGTGGGTCTAGACTGCTGCCAGTGTCAGCAGTCCTGAAATATTTATCAGTCCTTTCCACTTCTCCGTGCCTGTCATGGGAGACAACACAACCGGAGCTGCCTCACTTAGTGAACCATTCAAAAAGCTCGCCAAGCAAACTGACTGCAGGGGAGGGGGGGGCTGGGGGGGGGGGGGGTCCGTGAGGTTGGCAAGAGAAAAGACAGAGCCCCCACTACTCACTGGAGCGTTTAAGAAGTGCTCTCGCTAACTGGGGTTCAGTGGGGATTCAAGGCAGATCGAGGGAAAGTGGAATCGCAGCCTTCCTCCTTACGCTGAAGATTGAAACAGAGCGCCTTGAATGGCCTCCCACTGCGGATCAGTGGAGAATAGGAAAGACGGGAAATGAGACTTCCCTCTGACAGGTCCTCTGAGACCGTGGCAATGGAAGCTACTTTCCTACACCGCTGACCCCAGGAAAGACCAAAAAAAAGCAATGCTCAGTCAGGGATGCAGGGGGTTAACTGTTGATTGTTGTGTTACAATTTTGTCCGCTAAGACCCTTAATTTTGTGATTTGTTAATTTCTTTAAACATGTGTTTTGAATCGGGGATGAATCGATCAAAAAACCGATGAAGCAAAGCAATAATTACATCCAGAAGCGTTTCAAGTTTACAAGACAAATAAAGCCGACACGCAGATTTTCAAACGCTGTTAATCTGGTGCATTGAAACCGGAGTCAGGAGGGGGTCAGTTGTGTCACGGTAAAGAAAACAACGATGCACGTGCTGACAGGTAACCATAACACACTCCAATAATGTACACAGTACTGTCAGATACTCAGTGTTCATAACTCGTGTAAAAAATGATTTGACTTTGTAGTAGTAGTAGTAGTAGTAGTACAAAGTAGAAAGGCTGGGTCTCCGCGCACCTCCAGCAAAATGTGCTGATTGTGAAGAACATGGGGGCTAGTTTCAAGGCCACTCAAACGTACATTATTGATGACACTAATGGGGTTGAAACACATCAGTGTTTGTAAAGGGGGGGGGGGTCTTCACTGGCTGAAGTGGCACATTTGTAGTGCACCCCCCCCCCCAATGCACGACCAACCCTCCCCCATGCATACCCACTAATACGTGATTTACAGTATACATGGTCGCGCACCGTGCAGCCATGTACTGTACTGTACTGTATGTGGGGATGGATTGAAGATACCCGATATACAGTTGGGTGCCACCGATATTGTCCCTTATCATTTGACCCATTTAGGCCTGACCTCAAAATTTAAAAAAATCCTTATAAATCCTCCAGTTTTCTGAAATAAATATTTTCACGATTTTTCAAAAATAGCAGACCTACAAGCTCGTAGCGCGCCACTCGGTGGCGCGCTATGAGCTTGTAGATCTGCTATTTTTCAATAGCTAAATTATAACATAATGTTTAAAACACCAAAAGGGGTTCCCGCCCAAAATGGGTTGAGGTTTGCGCAGATCACGCAAACCTCAGCAAAAAGAAAAGGACAATATTGATGGCCTCCAACTGTACAAGGTCACGATGTGTCACAGCGCTACTCGCTGTGTGCTTGTACTTCTGCTATATTGGATGCGCGACACCGACCGGGGTGCAACTAAGTGTAATTCAGGCTTTATCGCTTCTTACTGTAAATAGCACGCTCATTAAGACCCGCAGTGGACCGGACCCTGTTCAATTCAAGACCATTACTGTACATGGTGGGCCATATGTTATGGACTGACATTTATTATGCACGTAGTATAGAGAGTATACTGTACTCTCTACTGTACGGGGCAGAAATCCTGATGGCCACTTATTTACTCCGCTCCCACTCATGCATGAATGTACTGGTACGTGTGCACACATCTGTGTGTGTGTGTGTGTGTGTGTGTGTGTGTGTGTGTGTGTGTGTGTGTGTGTGTGTGTGTGTGTGTGTGTGCGCACGCACGCAGGCACACACACACACACACACACACACACACACACACACACACACACACACACACACACACACACACACACACATTTCTTCCCTGTGTCTGTTGAACACTCTGTGCATATGGTCACATTTAGACATGTTTATACACAGGGACGGCAATGAGATTCATGCACGCAAGCTAAAATTAGCTGTAAAGCGTGTGCACTGTGGGGTTGCCCTAAAGAACAAGACGCTTGTACCGGCTAGGCCTGAGGGAAAGGAAAACAACAGTTTAGAGCTCACAACCTCGAGTCATCATTTACCAATCGGTCATTTATGTCAGTCCATTTTAAACATGCAGGATATAGTGGACAGTACAGTGTGAAGCCATTCTTCACTGCTACCTCTGCCTCCATATATGGCCGTGGATTGTTGAGAGACTGTCTGGCTATGAAAGTCTTTGATGTCACCTTTCTATAGAGCAGCTAGTGGTTCCCAAATGATGTGCCAAGGCAAACTGGTGTGTCGTCAGAAAGGTCTATGTGCTTTTGTTACTACCACACATTATTATGGCAATAAACACCATGCTATACAAAACGTTAATAATAATAATAATTTTCTTTTTCTTTATTACTTTGTGCATTGTATTTGTATTTGACACATTTTCTAAAATAGCAGCTACTTTGCTATACAGGTGTGCAGTGTGTGAGATTTTGACTTGCTCATTGATGTGCCTTGGACACCATGTTTGAAAACCACTGCTATAGAGTGATCTAAACCCATTTCTGTGGAGTGAACACATACTGTACGCAATGACCACACACCCCATTTGGTCTGGTCTCCATGGACTGCATGCCCCCCACACACTAGTGGTTTCTAGAAGCAGTCAACATCACCAGTCATGTTTGGACCAGTTTTAAATGGTGGTTGGACTTTACATTCCAGGCAGCCCACTTTCAAATAATTCAATACGGCCAATTATATTGTATCAAATAGTCAGAAGAATACGGATACAGAGCTTGTTGTGTTTGTCTGTCTACAGAGAAAAATCCTGAGTGCTTATTTAACTATTTCACTGCCACCTGGTGGATGCAAGAGCCAACGCTAGACTGCCGACCCAGAACTACTTCGTTTTAGTGTGGTGCACGCTGGATACACGTCAGGCTTGGGCAGACATCTTAGATGCAAAATAATTAGCATCAATGCTAGGGAGCTAAAATGTAAGCCATCCTTGCTCTAGAAAGCGCCAATGTTCCAATCGGGATCACCGGATAATCAGCAAAGACCTCTGAACATTGCACGTTTTATCAAAACCATGGAGAGCTCCGTAGATTTAGAGTTATTCAGCTTTTTAGTCCGGCTGTATACAAGAAGTGAACGGCACTGCGGATGCGCGAACCCGTCTAGGATCACTGAAGAAGGAAAGGCCAAGCAAAAAAAAAATAATAATAATCAGATCCAGTTTGATATTAATAATGAAGCTTATCTGACATAACGCCAATAGCGGTTGCCGGTTGGATTCTAATTGGCGGAACGTTCCGCCACGAGCAGTTAATTTGTTAAGAAATGGACCCTCAGACAGCTCTTATTGTCAGGGTCCTTGCAGCCACTGTAACAAGATTCCGAAAGTAGCCGCTCTACTTTCTAAGAATTTACTAAACGTTTCCAAAATCTTCACCTATGACATTATATGCCCTGAATAGGGTTGTCAGGGTTAAAGTGGGTAAAGCTTGCCAGAGCAACATGTGAGGCACAGCCAGCGCTGAGACAATGCTGCAGGGCTTTTCACACAAACCATTTATGCTGTTACTCAATGCAACCGCCACACTACTGCTGTAGCACTTTGCATGCAACATGCACAGGTACATTATACTTACATCCAGAGCCACACGCTGGCACATTCACAGCTAAACACAAGCATACTGCACACACACACACACACACACACACACACACACACGCATGCACACATCCACGCACACATGCACGCACGCATGCATGCATGCACGCACGCATGCACCCACGCATGCACACACACTCACACACTCACTCACAAATATCAATGCAACCGCCACACTACTGCTGTAGCACTTTGCATGCAACATGCACAGGTACATTATACTTACATCCAGAGCCACACGCTGGCACGTACACAGCTAAACACAAGCATACTGTACACACACACACACACACACACACACACACACACACACACACACACACACACACACACACACACACACACACACACACGCATGCACACATCCACGCACACATGCACGCACGCATGCATGCATGCACGCACGCATGCACCCACGCATGAACACACACTCACACACTTGCACACACTCACTCACAAATAGACCTAAAAACTCATGCTATGCTGTCTCACTCCAAGACCGAGTTAGACGATAGCAGTAAACACCCGGCTGCTCTTTCAGTCTGAACCACAGCCCTCACAAGGTGACCGCTCTCATGTTCGCATCTGCATCAGGACGTCACACACAAGGAGAAAATGAGATTTAGGGAACACTCTTATTTCTGTATTTCTGTGGCCGTGCGCCGAACCATGTTATGGTATATGCTAACTTTCACACACACACACACACACACACACACACACACACACACACACACACACACACACACACACACACACACACACACACACACACACACACACACACACACACACACACACACACACACACACACACAAACCATGCATAATTCAGGAGGCATCCAATTATATCTGGAAATAATTCTATATTCCACATGCAATATTAATAGATTACATTGTGCCCCTAAGAACTCTGGGCATGACATACAGAGCGGCTGACTTGGAGGTCATCGCTTCCACAGGAACGTGCTTCAATCCCGACTGAACGTTCCTGGAGACCAACGAACGCACAAGTGTTGAGCATGAATGAACAGATTGGGGTTACCCAGCAGGCAGCCTGCAGTCAGTGCCTGGTTCTGCCCAACATCACTCACCAGTCACCACTCTGCACAATCCTGCAGTGTTAAGCCTGATTTATACAAAAAATACGACACAAGTTAAGTTGTCATATCATAACAAGCTTTGAGCTTGTAGATTGGCTTTTTTCTGAGTCACAGACATACAGTGTGACAAAGTAGGCGCCTAGGCGAGCACGCAGATTTTGCAGTGCCCAACTCTGTAGCAGTGCTATATGATATCTGTAACATCATTTACGACAATGTAGCCAAGCAACACAATCCCGACCTGATGCCAAAACAGCACGGTTATCTCTGCATGTAGGCCATCTCATCATTGGTCTGTGCAATTAGCTTCGGGGATGTGCACCTGCCCGGCTCATTCTGTGTATGATTGAGACTTAAGCAGTTTACTCACCGCGGCACAAACACACAGGGATCAATATCGTAATGAGCCCAGCAGGCTTTTGACTCAATCCCCCAACAAGAGCACCTTTCTTGTCCCAGAGCACAAATCACTAAGAGCCCAGTGGATCAATGTGTCCGCCCCTCTAATGATGTGCAGTAAACATGATTAATGTCGTTAAAGACTCTCTCTTTTGTCGTGTTCGCTCCTCATATTCCCCCGCTCTCCTCTGGCTCAACCTCTCTCCACTTGCCTCCATTCTCATCCTCATCTCCTTACCTCCCTTCTAAACTCGTCCCCTTGCCTCCATTCTCATCTTCATCTCCTTACCTCCCTTCTAAACTCGCCCCCTTGCCTCCATTCTCATCCTCATCTCCTTACCTCCCTTCTAAACTCGTCCCCTTGCCTCCATTCTCATCCTCATCTCCTTACCTCCCTTCTAAACTCGCCCCCTTGCCTCCATTCTCATCCTCATCTCCTTACCTCCCTTCTAAACTCGTCCCCTTGCCTCCATTCTCATCCTCATCTCCTTACCTCCCTTCTAAACTCGTCCCCTTGCCTCCATTCTCATCCTCATCTCCTTACCTCCCTTCTAAACTCGCCCCCTTGCCTCCATTCTCATCCTCATCTCCTTACCTCCCTTCTAAACTCGTCCCCTTGCCTCCATTCTCATCCTCATCTCCTTACCTCCCTTCTAAACTTGTCCCCTTGCCTCCATTCTCATCTTCATCTCCTTACCTCCCTTCTAAACTCGTCCCCCTTGCCTCCATTCTCATCTTCATCTCCTTACCTCCCTTCTAAACTCGTCCCCTTGCCTCCATTCTCATCTTCATCTCCTTACCTCCCTTCTAAACTCGTCCCCTTGCCTCTCTTCTCATCCTCGTCTCCTTTACTACCTTCCTTCACCAGGCGAGACCTTCTCAGAGAACTACAGCCACACGGAGATGTGCAAGCCGTGCACCATGTGCACGGGCCTGATGCGCATGCAGACGCCCTGCACCGACTCCAACGACGCCATATGCGCGTGCGACTACGGCTACTTCTTCGGCGACATGTCGGGCCGCTGCGAGCCGTGCACCGTGTGCCCGGTGGGCCAGGGCGTGCTGGCGCACTGCGACCACAACCACGACACCTTGTGCGAGGAGTGTGTGGACGACACCTACTCGGAACGCGAGAGCACCCTGGACCCCTGTCTGCCGTGCACGATCTGCGACGAGGGCATCGAGATAGAGGTGTCGCCGTGCACGCCCTCCGGTGACTCTGTCTGCCACAGTAAGTCACACACGCACGCACACATTTTAGTTCTTTATTTGAATCCGCAAATTACAATTCATACAGGGAAACAAATTCATGGGCAGTTCATGGGCACCTAAGGATACACACTTCTCCTCCACACAGACAAACTGACTATAACAGCTGAAACAGAGCAGTATTTGGCAAGTTGTTTGGCTTTGCTCTTTGTCATGCCAGCTATTGTTAAGCCACTCATGGTCAGTTTGTGTACATGGCCCAGGCTTCCGAATACACACACAGTCACACGCACATGTCCACGCACATGTCCACGCACGCGCACATGTCCACGCACGCACGCACGCACACACGCGCGCACACACACACACACACACACACACACACACACACACACACGCACACGCACACGCACGCACACATCATCATCATCACAGCTTATTTGGGGGATGACATATCTATCACAATATTGCCTCTTGGATGTGACTTGGACAGGTCAACGAGGGTGAATGTTTAAAGAGGTAGGGTCAGAGGGCAGCATGTGGGGTCAGACCGTGAGATGGCAGGAAGCTGAACTAAATGCTGGGGGTTTAAAGGCCATGGAGGGCAATAGTACACTAATACAATACACTGAATGTAAGCTGTGTACAGTTGGGTGCCACCGATATTGTCCCTTATCATTTGACCCATTTAGGCCTGACCTCAACATTTTAAAAAATCCTTCTAAATCCTCCAGTTTTCTGAAATAAATATTTTCACGATTTTTCAAAAATAGCAGACCTACAAGCTCATAGCGCGCCACCGAGTGGCGCGCTATGAGCTTGTAGATCTGCTATTTTTCAATAGCTAAATTATAACATAATAAAACACCAAAAGGGGTTCCCGCCCAAAATGGGTTAACTGTCCTTTTGCGCAGATCACGCAAACCTCAGCAAAAAGAAAAGGACAATATCGATGGCCTCCAACTGTAAGCTGTATAAACTCACCAGATCAGGATGATGGAGCATGAAATTAGATTCAAACTTAAAACCTCCGCTGGCATGATGTGTCTCACAGCCTCTGAGACTGAACTGGTGCTGTTAAATCCGCTATCCGGGAATTATTTTAAAGCGTGATATTAACAAATAGAGCATGTTAATTCCATAATAGAACATGTGCACATTGTGCAGTGGTTGAAGCTGCAGGTGATCTCCCTACTCAATTCCACTATGAGATATGTAGAGCCTGGTTGTGACTGGTAGAACACCTACTGGTTGAAACTGCAATAACTGAAAGTGCAATATCTTCCAGGCCAAGCAGGCGTTCTGTCTCTCCACGATGCGGTAAAAGTTCAAATCGTGGGTAGGACATCATGACAGGTATGGGTTGCAGCTTTAAGTCATTGTCAGCTGTAAACTGCAACACTGCAAAACTCTGTCGGTTTTCTGCTCTATATGTAAAGTGTCATGAGACAACTTGTGATTTGACACTTTAATAAAATTGAATTGAACTGAACACGCCGTGTCAAATTCAACTCAAATCCTGACATTTATGGATTAATGGAGGCTAATGCTTGAAGGTTTTAGTCCTGATGAAGACCCGCAAGGGTCAAGACATTGTTTTCTATAATAAATCTGTCTACTGGGAGGTATTACACAGTGTGCGGACTCCCTTCCTCTTCTAATGCACGTATTTTAGTTCAGCACATTTTTGTTGGGATGTGATTCCCTTTGGACTTGAACACTAACACACAACTTTCAATGATTATTCTAATTTGTTTCTTTGGCCACATTCATAGCATAAATACAGTGGTGGAAAAAGTACTCAAATGTTTTACTTAAGCCAATACTGCAACATAGAAATACTCCGTTACAAGTACCACAAGTAAAAGTACTCATTATGCAGAATGTCCCATTTCGAGTGGAGTAGAAGTAACTGAAAACTGAAAACTGGAATACTGGAAGTACTAATAAAGTACCACAAAATTGTACTCAAGTACAAGTAAGTTACTTTCCACCACTGCATAAATGTATCCTTTTGTAACTCTGAGTTAAATGAACATAGGATTTACAGTATGCATAATAGGAAAATTAACCTGAAGAGCAAAGACGTATAAGGTTCTGTCAGGGAGCGTTTGGATGTGCCACGTCGCAACTGGACTTAAAGGTTCTGTCAGGGAGCGTTTGGATGTGCCACGTCGCAACTGGACTTAAAGGTTCTGTCAGGGAGCGTTTGGATGTGCCACGTCGCAACTGGACTTAAAGGTTCTGTCAGGGAACGTTTGGAT
>NC_136795.1:34834315-34871815 GCF_951216825.1 Electrona antarctica
GGCTCGTTGGAACAAAGAAATAATAATAATAATAATGTAAAAAAAAAATCACACCCGTGTGAAGTGAGGGGCGCTGTTATCATCATTCATCATCTCATTCCGGCCAATCACAATTTGCGTCCTCACCATCGTCTTCAATTATTTGTGTTTACACAATCACTCAGAGCTGGCCATTCATTGTCATTGGCATTCAAAGTTTGTGTTTGCAGTTGCACAAACACTCAAAACTGGCCATTCATTGTCAATGGCATTCGATGTTTGTGTTAGGACAATGTTTGTGTTTACACAAACCCTCAAAGCTGGACATAGGAGGGGATAGCGCCCCTAAAAAAAAGAGAGAAGTGAGATAACTCACTCTGGTAAGGCAGGGAAATAGGGTTTCCATCTGTAGCAGAGGAGACCATTTGTCTTTGACGTATTGTATATGGCAGGGCCAGACACTTCACACACTGCATTCACACCTTCATACCTTTCCATTCAGTATTATCCTATTTGGAAGCTCATGTTCCATTGCTAACTCCATTAGCCGGCCCTGCATTAGCCAGATGATGTATGGTACTGCTGAGGAAACCTGACTACTTCCAAAGAAAGGTCAAGAAACGTATGTAATGCAGACACCCATAGAGTGCTCTCGCGAACGCTCCCTCCTTTTAGACAGACCCGAATCAATAGCGCAGCTTTAAATAGGCTGTGCATTATTTTTGTGTTTCTAAGAATGGCATGCACATGTGCCGTGTTTGTCTGCTCTTGGACGGTATTCTCTACCGTTTCAGTAAACCAATCCTTCCCTGGGAGACGGTAGGAATGCCCTGTCATTGTGAAGGAAACGGCCGGGCAAACGAATGACTCTGGGGGAGCAGCAGAACTCTGCATATACAGTATACAGTACGTCCACATCCTGTAGTGTAGATAGTCCATCAAGGTCCCGTCGGACCTTTCAATATGCAATCAATATGCAAATTATGCAACAAATCAATGTGAAGAAACCTGACAATCTGCCTCGTCAGTGAAAAGACTTTGCATGCTTAGTGTCCAAAGGCTATTATGGTCCATCCAAATATCACATCCAAATATAATTTTGTTAGAATGTAAGGCGACCATGGATGAGGGAAGGAAAGAGGTCAGTATTCTTCTTATCCATAACAGAAGCTCATTACTGTGAATAGTCAACGATAAAATATACGTAAGGATGTTGTATTAACTTGTGTATAGACATAATTCCCTTTCATATACCGTTTACACTGTGGAAAATGTCCGGAGAATCAGGGTGTTTGTTAACTACAGTTGGAGGCCATCGATATTGTCCTTTTCTTTTTGCTGAGGTTTGCGTGATCTGCGCAAAAGGACAGTTAACCCATTCTGGGCGGGAACCCCTTTTGGTGTTTTAAACATTATGTTATAATTTAGCTATTGAAAAATAGCGCGCTACGAGCTTGTAGGTCTGCTATTTTTGAAAAATCGTGAAAATATTTATTTCAGAAAACTGGAGGATTTAGAAGGATTTTTTTTAATTTTGAGGTCAGGCCTAAATGGGTCAAATGATAAGGGACAATATCGGTGGCACCCAACTGTAACTATGGTAGGAAATAGATTTGTGTTGCGTTTGTGTTTTAATCAATGTAACTTATGAGCCACTGATCATGGAAGTTTGAGAAGAATAAGAGAATATTTCCAACTCAAATCAATGAACAGTTTTTCAGAGGTCATATCTATCTGTTCCAAGACCTCAGGGAAAGGAGCAGGGAGGCTCATTTCGACCTAGACAATAGAAACATCATCAACACGCCCGTCGCCCACATGCTCAATGTGAATTCACTGGACAATCACCTACAGTTGGGTGCCACCGATATTGTCCCTTATCATTTGACCCATTTAGGCCTGACCTCAAAATTAAAAAAAATCCTTCTAAATCCTCCAGTTTTCTGAAATAAATATTTTCACGATTTTTCAAAAATAGCAGACCTACAAGCTCGTAGCGCGCCACTCGGTGGCGCGCTATGAGCTTGTAGATCTGCTATTTTTCAATAGCTAAATTATAACATAATGTTTAAAACACCAAAAGGGGTTCCTGCCCAAAATGGGTTAACTGTCCTTTTGCGCAGATCACGCAAACCTCAGCAAAAAGAAAAGGACAATATCGATGGCCTCCAACTGTAGTTACTTACACGTTGAGACTATTGATATTACACAGACCTAACTCATGGGAGCTGGCAGCGTAAAGCCTGTTTCATGTCAGGTCCTACTAAGTCGGATATTTGCGTTCACACATACAGCCCCAGCGGGCGTAATTGTGAAATGCAACAGAATTCAGGGAAGACCTGCCACCTCTGATTGGCTTCCTGGCAGCTAGGACCAAGAAGCCCACACTCAAGAAAGGGGCATGGCCAGGTTCAAATACCATCCAAAATCCCATTGTTCCGGATTGGGAATGGCCTCTCTGCATATTGTACTCTTTTAAAACAGGGTAATGTGATGAGCTTCCAGGACCTGAAAGACAAATTTAATTTACAGAATCGGGACCTTTTTAGGTACCTACAAATCAGAGACTTTATAAATAGAAAGCTATTAAGAAGAGAAGATTCAACAGGAGTAGAGATCATTAAGATTTTCCAAAATGCGTATGCAGACTCTACTTATCAAAAGATAGTTTCAAATGTAGTGATTCAAAACATGAAAGGAGATAATACTCTGAATATTAAAGCAAGATGGGAAACAGAGGGCAACCTTACTATATCAGCAGAAGAATGGGAAAGAATATGTAAACATCAGTGGAAAATGAGTAGTTCCCCCACATGGAGAGAATTCAGCTGGAAAAATGTGAGTCGTTTCTTTTGCACTCCAGGTCAGAAAAGACATTACACGTATCAGTCGGACTGTTGGAGACTCTGTGGGGAAACATTGGCGAATCATTTTCATGTGTTCTGGAGTTGCCCTTCTGTGTCCATTTTGGAGAAGTGTCCACAGTGTCCTGGAAGCAGTTTTTGGTGTTGACATTCCTTTTGATTTTAAAACCATGTATCTTGCAGATCTGGAAGGACTTCAATTTGCAAAGCAGGATCAGTATCTACTGAGGGTATTGCTGGTGGCATCCAAAAAAGTGGCTTACAAATGTTATACCAAATATAAATGAATGGATTGATTTAATCTATAGTATATTTATTATGGAAAGAATTACATTCAGCTTTAGAGGTCAAGTTGAAGTCTTCACAGATAACTGGTTTAGATGGATTACTCATGTTTCTACCATAAGACCTGATTTTGTATAAATTCAGTTAAACCTGTTTAACCTGTATATGCACCTGTTTGAGGTACTTATGTATTATGATCATCAATAGAGAAGAGAGGCAGATATCTCCCCTTGTGTGTATTGTACGTATATTGTCTTGTCTTGTTTTGTTTTGTTTTCGGTTGTATGTATTGTCAATTGTCAGTCGTTTTGTTTACATGTATGTTCGATTAAAATTCAATAAAACATAAATTGAAAAAAAAAAAAATCCCATTGTTCCAGTGACCTCGGAGTGCTAGAGCACCCCCTGCCCTTTTCAACATACTGTACAGTGTACACTGTACAGTATGTGGACCATGGTGACATTGATCAATTCTTGATAAAAAGCTTCTAATATCTTATTTAGGCCCCACAATCTATAAATCTCACACTATTAAAAGGCAACCGGCCGGTTTCACGCGCTGCACAAGGTGCCCTTTTTTTTCACTTGAGCACCTGCAACTCTAAATGTCTGTGCACGCCACTGTGTGCCTCAGAGTCTCCACAGGGTTAAGCCCATGTGAGCCAGTAAGATCAGAGTAAGAGCAGCAACAGGGCAGCCGTGGGTTGATTCTGCTGGAGATTACTGGCTCACGTCTGACTCTGAACCGGGCCTGCACAGGATTCATTCCCACCAGGAAGTTTTGGTTTGGCCGGATAGGCCTGTTCTACTCTGGGCTGTGTTGTAGCCTCAGGGGGAAATGGAAAAATATGCAGACTGTATGCTTTCTTATACAGTATACGCGTGTAGCACGATCCTTCACTGCTCCTTCACAAAAGCGGTGCAGACTGAATGGACTTGCGTATGGGGTGCATACGTTTGTTAGACATACTAACAGCCCGACAGGCATTAGTCCGACAACACCGTCGCTCCCGACATGCGCGGCCGGTTACAACTAACCCGTGGTGGGTTAAAACTCACCCGTGGCTCCCGACATGCGTGGCCGGTTACAACTAACCCGTGGCCGGGTTAAAACTAAACCGTGGCTCCCGACATGCGCGGCAGGTTCAAAACGAACCCGTGGCGGGTTAAAACTAAACCGTGGCTCCCGACATGCGCGGCAGGTTCAAAACGAACCCGTGGCGGGTTAAAACTAAACCGTGGCTCCCGACATGCGCGGCAGGTTCAAAACGAACCCGTGGCGGGTTAAAACTAAACCGTGGCTCCCGACATGCGCGGCAGGTTCAAAACGAACCCGTGGCGGGTTAAAACTAAACCGTGGCTCCCGACATGCGTGGCAGGTTACAACTAACCCGTGGCAGGTTAAAACTAACATGTGGCTTCATATGTTTAGGGTTGGGTTTTGGGTAGGGTGTCGGACTCATGACTATAGGACTGTTAGTACTGTACGTCAGACCAAACACACGTGCACTCCTTGGATATAAGACACCATATAAGACACCTAGCCACGATAGCCATGAACAGATACACTGCTTCTTGTTGTACAACATGTGCCCGTCAGGGTGGGCATGTGTGTGCAACATGGAAAATGACCCAGGATCATTAATGCGGTTGACGTAGAAAGAGGAAATGGGACAATTTATGAAAATGACTGTTCTTCACAAGCTTAGCTGTGACAGAAACCAGAGCCTTCCAGTAGCACAGCACTGTTCCTGCTCCCCTGTCCTCGGCACAGGGGAGGCTCAGTACAGACTAGTGACCTCTCTAAAGCCCCAGACTTTGTACTACACGCATCCACATGGCCACAGTGTCATGATGCATAGATCACAGATTCACTATGAAACAGATGAGCACATAGTGAAAGATGCATGCTGTGCAGGAAGCCACTTGATAAATGAGTGAGTGAGTGAGTGAGTGAGTGAGTGAGTGAGTGACTGAGTGAGTGAGTGAGTGAGTGAGTGAGTGAGTGAGTGAGTGAGTGAGTGAGTGAGTGAGTGACTGAGTGACTGACTGACTGACTGACTGACTGACTGAATGACTGAGTGAAAGATCACATATCTATCTACACCCCCCCCCCCCCCACCCCCCCCCCCCCCCCCACCCCACACACACACACACACACACACTTCAAGGAGCATTCCTCCTCTTGCTCCAAATAGCATCTCAGCGCCAGAACCCATCTGCCTATTAGAAACAGCCGTCACATGTGTATTGTGTATCAGACATCTGGTCAGGGACGTGGCAACAAGCCCCTGTCAGGACAAGGGGAGGAACACACAGCACTATTGGAGACGTGCCGAGTCGACCACAGTGAAAGAATCAAGTGTGACGGAAAAGGAGTCGCACAGTCGTAGGCTACCACGATGCAAAACAACTATATTACAACGTTTACCAATGTGTTGACATAAATGGTCTCGTTCGGGGTATTGATAAGACCCTGTAAGACAAGCCGTCATAACTAAGATGCATACTGTACTTAAAGTACTACAGTACTAGTACTGTATATGAAAGTATCGCTCTTCATTATAACACCACATAATTTATTTGTCTCTCCCAAGGCTGGAATCTCTGTCACTACAGCTGCCAAGTAGCATCTGTGACTATAATATACGGCATTGTCTCTCATCTAACACATGATGTTCAGCGGGTGTAGCGAGGAATTCTAGGCTCTGCACACATACAGAGTGTATGGGCACCTCTAAACTCCCACGACTCAAATGCATCAAATGTTGGTGATCTAGCTGATCTCAGAAAGCAGTTCCTAGTCTACACTCTATTCTACCCTGGCTGTTTGTTTCGGTTGGTGGTGAACATCTGTGTAGGTTATACAAAAGTGTGATATGTGGTTTGAATCTACTGTATCTATTGTAACTGCATGTATTTTAGTTACATCACCATTATTGGTTGGAATTAGATTCAACTGATTACCTATCAGACAGTAAACTGATATCCCATAACACCATTTGTATACACTGATGAAGGCCCGAAAACGTACACATAGAATTAAGTAAACAGATCTTTCTATCTGCTACCATTTATTGTGCAAAAGATGTTCATGAACTTCTATGAGATACAATTGTTTTCTTGTCTCATTGATGTTCTCCTCTCTCCTCTCTACTCCAAACAGATCCCCTGTATCCTACGTACACCTCTCCTATGGACCTTAGCCCATCACCTCCCTCCTTTACAGAGAGCGAATTCCTCCCCGACGGCTCCAACAGCCCACCGCCAGGGGGAGACACTACCACCGCTAGCCCTGGCTCCCCTCGCTTCCTCGGCCACGGCTTCAACGAAAACCTGATCCCCATCTACTGCTCCATCCTGGCCGCTGTGGTTGTGGGACTGGTGGCATACATTGTCTTCAAGAGGTCAGTTTGGAGAAACGGTGGGAGAGATGTGGCTCAGCACATGTGTGTGGCTGACTCCTGCATCTCTCGTGTGGCTACGGGGAGTGGGTAATATAAGACACAGGGGTTGAATAGTGAAGAGGCTGGCTGCCATGGAGGGTGTTGTTGGTAAAGACTGATGTAGCCCCCAGGCTAAAGAAGGCCACAGTCACGGTACAGCACTGAGAAGCAGATGCCCTGTGAAATATTCAGGCCTGTCCTGGTTGAGGGGGCGAAACCTTGACCCAGTTCCACCACATGATTAGACTCGGAAACTGAAATACACCACAATGCTTCTGTTTGGTTTGGCTTTGTTAAAAAACAGAAGGGCGCAACACTTGAGAGCACAATAAACACACATATAATGTACATGCACAAAGACATATACACACTCACCCATGCATGTACGTCATGCAGACACACAAGGACAATATGCACAGGCTTCAAACACAGCGTAGCAAGTAAACAAGTTCAGGATGACCATTGATTGCTTGAAAAATGCTGACCAGGGTGAAATTTGAGAGCTATATTTATCAAGCCCATCACGCAATGTTCCTCACATCTGGATAATTCCCCACTCGTATTTATTTCCATGTATAAACATATTGCAGATTTGTTAGAACGTTCACTGTATGTCATTGGAGTATTACTGTCGACGTTGCTCATCCACATAATACCTCATGAAAGATTGAACTATTTAACTGCATTTCTTCACTATTTATTTGAACCAATTAAAACCGGGAAAGCATCTGTGACTGGCATGGCTTAGGGTTGACGACGAGTACAGCATCTTGCAATGGGTCTGGTCCACAAGATTCGATACTCCACCAAGATACCCATGTACCTGTGTAGATACTTCCTTAATGTTAACGAAGTCCACACCCACAACACCAGAGGGAGTGCAACGAACCATGTTCAACCCAGATTCGGCACAAACAAGGGACTAAATTCTTTTCGCTCCTATGCCACCAAAATGTGGAACGCCCTATAAGTCATTAAGACATGCAAATCCCTTGACTCCTTCAAAACCGCTCTCAAAGGGCACCTACGGATGGCTGCAATTCGAAACTGGCCCCCGTAAAATCTGAATCCCCCTTTTCCCCTCACTGTATATGTTTCTTTTCCCTTTTTACCTCCATTATGATGAATTCCTGTTCTTTGTCTATATAGAAGTGTCTATTTGTACGTCTCTAAATGTTTTGATGAATTGAACATGGTGGACCCTGTTGTAAACAAGTGTAATGCTTAATTGGGTCGTCCACTCCACTGTAATTCTGCAAACTGTTAATACAATTTTCAATCAATCAATCAATCAAGTCATTTTAGATTTGAATGAAAAAAAAAATAGTCTAGTCCCCGATTATAATACGAATACGATTTTTTTCTTTTTAGAATATTTCCATTGTATCCTTCCACTGTATTATATTCAGCACAATAGGGTATTTGTATTGTTTCTGCATCTCAGCTTTAGGACAGTGAACAGAGAGAGTATGTACAATGGAGGGGCGGTCGTGTGGTCAGTGCAGTATGTGGCGGAACCACCACCCCATATACAGTTGGAGGCCATCGATATTGTCCTTTTCTTTTTGCTGAGGTTTGCGTGATCTGCGCAAAAGGACAGTTAACCCATTTTGGGCGGGAACCCCTTTTGGTGTTTTAAACATTATGTTATAATTTAGCTATTGAAAAATAGCAGATCTACAAGCTCATAGCGCGCCACCGAGTGGCGCGCTACGAGCTTGTAGGTCTGCTATTTTTGAAAAATCGTGAAAAGGATTTAGAAGGATTTTTTAAAATTTTGAGGTCAGGCCTAAATGGGTCAAATGATAAGGGACAATATCGGTGGCACCCAAATGTATGTGTCGGAACCACCACTCCATATATCGCTGTTCTTATTCGATCTGCCATCTATTCTGCATACCCTCATCAGGTGGAACAGCTGCAAGCAGAACAAACAGGCGGCCAACAATCGTGCGGCCACCGCCAATCAGACAGTAACCCCGGAGGGTGAGAAGCTCCACAGCGACAGCGGCATCTCAGTGGACAGCCAGAGTCTGCAGGAGCAGCTGCAGGCCCAGGCTCAGGTCCAGGGTCCACCTTCACGTTCCCACACACAGGAGCAGATAGGTAAGCCTTTTCATAATAAGTCTGTTGACAACGGTGTCGTGGGCGGCGACAAACATTATACTGTGGATTGTCCAAAGAAAAAACAACACAAGTGATGGATGCTCAAACAAAAATGTATGAGGGGAAAACATTTTAAAATAAGCTATATTATACACACTTTGTATTGGAAAAGAAAACACCGTATTTTTTAAACGGAAATCTGTAAAAGAAAAAAGAAAAAATCTGTCTTTCTTTCTTTGAGAATCCATTATTTTTGTTGGCAGACACTGTCGACAGACACTTGTCTGAGCAGTGTAAAACGGCCTTAAAAGGTGACATTTTAATGCCTGTGGCTGTCAAGAACCTGACCTCCTGACACTTACTGCTCACCAGATATGTGGGCCATAATGCCAGTGTGATATTTTTGTCACCACATACAGTATTTAAATGATATATTGCCTATTGCCTGTGTAGGAGATTTGTGAGATTAGTCGGGTAGTTTTGTAAAGATGGCAGATGTCTACAGTATGTATATTGCCTCTATACAAGTGACTAAACTCAAAGCTTGACATATTATTATTAGAATGAAGGGCTAATAAGGGCCTAGTTGGCAGTGTTTCTTGGTCTATTCCAGTGTATGTATCAAATGGATAACATGTAAAGAATGTAGCTACACATGTTTCATCTATATTTACATCTAGTGTGTGTATTTACATCTAGTGTGTGAGTAGGAAGTATTTAGGGTGTAAGCATATCCTTATGTCAATAGAGCGCTGCAAGGCAGGCAAGCCCTTGTAAGTTGATTGCTGTGATGTAAGGTCTGGACTGTAAGGTTAATGTTGATACAAACAGCTTAAACAGATTAATTAATTTCCAAGATGGATGGTGAAAGCAGAACTGCGCTTCTGAAAAAGTCTTAAAGACTCTAATAGATGATCATAATACTGTATATATTTGGGCTATAGTTCCACTAAAATGATTCTCATTGTTTTTGTCTTTGTGAGAGGAATAAGCTACGTAACATCCAGCTGTATATTCCATCACAGGGATGGCAAACAATGGTTTGTAACCTTACTGTTGCTGCTATTTTCCTCACCTAGTTTTAGCGTCCTACTCTCATCCACTAAAGCAATATGGAGTCTGCTGTTCACTATCTGCCTGAATCCATGTGAACAGAGCGTAAACCTGTCAATAAGTTGTAATAAGAGAAGAACAGCAGACGAGAGAACAAAAGCATGTACAGTACTTCAGGAATCTGACGTAACCTCTTATTGAATACAAAACCATCTACCTTTCTCCAGTACACAAATGCCACAGTCAGGTTTACACGGCATGTTGTGAGCATGTAGATAGCCTATTTGCTCAATAGAGCGTCGCAGTCCCGCCCCCTACCAGGGACCAGGAAATTATTCTCCGTTCATTTTCCTCATAGACATTTCAGAAAGTATTTATTTAAAGACGTTTACGCCGTGGACAAATCCAAAATATTGTTTGTGTTGTCATGAGTTGTCACGACTCGAGTTGGCTTTGTCCGCGGCGTAACCGTCTTTAAATAAATACTTTAAGAAATGTCTATGGGAAAAATGCATTGGGATTCATTTCCTGGTCCATGGTAGGGGGCGGGACTGCGACGCTCTATTGTTCATTACTATTATATTTTTGTATGTGAACTTTGTTTTTTTGAGGGTTGATTATTATTATTATCATGTTATTATTTGGGAAATGTTCCCCTATAGTGGCACGTCCAAAATATGGATGCCAGGTTGAAAGTGGTTGCAGAGAAGCAACAGGACTGACTCTTACAAAGACAATGAAGAGGTTCTTCAAAGTTCCACCATCCTTCATTCAATCTCTTTCTCTATTCTCTATTCTACACTTTTGAGAGCCTTGAAGATATTTATTAGTGTGCTAAGCTAACAAGTTCTGATGTGGATCTTACTATGGTGTCAGATACCAGTTTCCTGGTGTGGGAAAAAAAATCCTTTTCCTTTTGATAGATGAATGGAAAGAAATTAGAATAAAAAGCCAGTGGAATAATGAATAAAGAAATGCATTCTTTCTCACGGATTAACAAGTGACTGGTTTATTGCGAGGATGACAGTCCCTTTATGTCCAAAATCTTTGTTGTCTCATTGGCTCATTAGCAGGAATTCAGGCCAACTGTCTTTTAAAATCGGATCCGGCATCAACGTTAAATGGGTGCTAATTAGCTTTAGCACTATCTGCTTGTGCGGAAGCCATTAAAAAAACAGCCACTGCTCCCATGCTGTGGGCTAGTCCTTCACAGCTAATGGAGACTTGTTAAAATACCCAAGGGGGTGAGAATATGCACAATAACTCCATAATAATCATACGGGTTTCCTGTTTCAAATGAACCATGTTTTACTCAGGCCAAAATAATTGGAACACCTGTTGTCAAAACAGTCGGACAAGCTTTTAAAATAGAAAAATAGAGTGATAAAAAAATGCCCATCGAGGGGGAGTTCATAGCAAGACACACCAGCGGATAAGAACTGCTGGTGCATGCAGAAGGCGATGTTTCCTTTTAAAAGGATCAATTTGTCTTTTTGACACATATTGACGCATATTGAGTGTTTAAAATTTAAACAAGGCTCAGTAACCCCTCATCCATTGGACAGCCTCTGGAGTCACAGAAACTCTGTCAAACAACCAATTGGAGGTGAAAGGTGAAAAGATAGGACTATGACACTGATCTCAGTCAAACAACATCTGTGTATACAGAGCAGACAGCACAGAATGACAGTGTGTGTACTATATGGAGTTGTGGATGGGTGTGTGTGTTTGAATGCCAAGAGGTTAAATAAACCTGGGGTCAAATCTGAAGTCTGTTCAGCTTTTATAATGGCACGGTAATCAAGCACCAAGAACAGGTTGCGTTTCACATTATTGTTCAACGCTCCCTGTTGCATTCAGTTCTAAATGAGGACTACATGTGTACATTTTGATTCTGATCACAATCTACAGTGAATCAGCAGGGTGGCTTTGGATGCAATCAGCGTTTCCAGTAAATGTTGATGGCGAAAAGACTAGATTCTAGAAGGTCACCATCAGGGACTTGTTGTCATGGGGACCTTATTCCTGCCCTTAACAGGAGGGCTTGAGACACTTTGTTGTGCACGGTGTTGCCAGTCTACAAACTCACAATGCATCTTGCTGTGACACGTTGTGAGCTTGTAGATGGGCTATTTTCCAGTCTTCCTTACTACTGGCACACAACTCAACATAATTAAAAATGTGTGTGTGTGTGTGTGTGTGTGTGTGTGTGTGTGTGTGTGTGTGTGTGTGTGTGTGTGTGTGTGTGCGTGAGTGTGTATGTTTCTGTGCATGCATGCGTCCATGACATGTGTGTGTGTGAGTGTGTGTGTGTGTGTGTGTGTGTGTGTGTGCGTGTGTGTGTGTGTGTGCGTGTGCGTGTGCGTGTGCGTGTGTGTGTGTGTGTGTGTGTGTGCGTGTGCTCACGCGAGTACTGTCAGGAAGTGTCCTATATTCCAACGCTGCAGTGTCAGTGTGTGAGTGATGAAGAGAGGAGATGTGGGAGATCTAAACAGGAAGGAAGAAGGAGAAGAGTGTGGCAGGCACTGGACAGAATCAATGTGGACACTGAGAGGACCAGTAGACCACAGCGATGTCAATACGCACTTATAAAACAGTGTGTTATGAAAGAATGAAAGAAAGGAGAGAGAGAGAGCGAGAGAGAGAGAGAGAGAGAGAGAGAGAGAGAGAGAGAGAGAGAGAGAGAGAGATATGGGATGGATGGTTGGTTGGACGGAGAGCTAGAGAGCGGATGGCGAGGTTAGGGAGGTAGGGAATAGGGATTAAGAGCATGAGAATGGAGGGAGGGATATATTGATGAATGAAGGAACAGAGGGAGGGAGGGAGTGAGGGATATGAATTCAGCCCATGTTTCTGCACACAAGCAGAAACCCTGGCATGACGTCATACTGCAATTCAGTCAACAAAATAAGACCCTTGAACTTTTAAAATCACACGTTAAAATCATCAAATCATACATTCTAATTCTGCAACACTGAGTGTACAAGACATTCATTCCATTTTTAAACTCTCAGAGTTAAATTAACACTTAAGACTTAATCCATTGATACCTGGAACGCATCCATGTCACGTTAGCGTTAGCGTTTTAAACATTATGTTATAATTTAGCTATTGAAAAATAGCAGATCTACAAGCTCATAGCGCGCCACCGAGTGGCGCGCTATGAACTTGTAGGTCTGCTATTTTTTAAAAATCGTTAAAATGTGCCTCAAATCTTTCCGAAAATTGTCATGATTTAGAAAACTTTTTTTTTTTTTAATTTCGACGTCAGGCCTGAATGGGTTAACTGCACAGGGCGCTCTTGTATGCGAGACCTGTGTCCCTGCTTGCAACAGGGATGCAGTGATCAAGACCAGAAAAACAACCAGTGCAGCCTGGAGGTCAAAAACACCACTGCATTCCATTGGCGTTTCCATGGCATCCCTCAATGGAAGACAGGTTGCGGGGTTTCTGTCAAAAGAGAGCATTTGTCTCCGGTCCTTATCCTGCTAATGATTCCAGTTTAGCTGGTTGGGACGAGTGAGTAACCCCACGGGGCCCCCTACAGGGAAGAGTGTGGCAAATAGGGGGTTCCAAAGCGCTTTCGTGCAGAGGGCATTCAAATAGCGTACGTAGGCATTTGCTTAGAGGAGAGAAACAGGCTTGTGAGCAGAAGGTTGCTTAGAAAATCTTGTACGCTCACTCACGCGCACGCACGCACGCATTCACACGCACGCACGCGCACACACACAGTTCCCATCACCGTTTAAAGTAAAAATGTGGTTGAATTCGTTTTTGTGCATAGTTCCCATCGTGTCATTTTCCAGGAAATACAGAAAAGGAAGAATAGAGAGAGGGGATCAAGGAGGAAAGAAGTAGGTTTGAGTGCTTTTACCACAAAAAGTAAAGGGTTTCAAATAATTAGAAGCTTGTTGGGTTTCTCTTATCTTATTTACTATTTACAGGCTGTCCAGCCGTACAACCAAAGGGACCGAAATGTTGCCTCCTTCAATAAATATTCTCTTGTACCGAACAGATCGACAGTGTGTATTTCATTACACTTGCACACAGTAACATTGTAAACAAATCGACCAAGAAGGTCATTTGGTTGTATACGTTAATTGTACTCTTAAATTAACACATTAAGTCTACTGACTGCAGCGACCACTGCAATTTTAACAGCACAACAAATGGTCTTGTGAACATGACACCTTATGTCTCTCTCTCTCTCTTCTAGTGGTGAGGGTGGACGGGGCCCCCCAGCCTGGCACTATTACTCCTGGAGTCTGATGAAGAGGAGGAGTCTGATGAAGAGGAGGAGTCCATGAAGACAGGGAGAGGGGAACAGGAGTGTATAGCTGTGGACTCATTGGAGATGATGATGGGGGACGCATGTAATACGAACTGACTGGACAATCAATCAGGATGTCACCCGTTGTCACGCCTGAAGTGGCCAAATGGGGCAGGGGCCTGAAAAATGTGCACCTCTCCCTGTAGGGAGTGGGACCTCCCAGCGATGGACTAACCCTGGGCAAACCACAGTCTGACTCTTCATGTGTGCGTGCGTGCGTGCGTGCGTGTGTGTGTGGGGGGGTGCGCACGTGTGTGTGTGTGTGTGTGTTTGTTTGTGCTTGGATACAACCTCTATGGCAATATCAACCACCAACTACTGTATATCACTCAATCTGCAGAGCTGCAGATATCCCATCCGTCCACACGCCACAAAAACCTCCCAATCCAGTGAATATTCCAGTCGCACACAGTGTACTGTACGTATACAGTACAGTGCTGACGCTCAGCGCTCAGCGCCAAGCTCATGTCCTTGAACCCCTTTTCTTTGCTGTCCGTTGTGTCTCACACGTGAGCCATCACAAGCCATGACATGTCTGTGCCTAAAAGGTAAAATAGGAAGAACGTTTATCTGCGTTTTGTGTGTGTATGTGTATGTGTGTGTGTGTGCGTGCGTGCGTGCGTGCGTGCGTGCGTGCGTGCGTGCGTGCGTGCGTGCGCACTCTCTATCTCAGCGTGTCACTTTCTACCACTCTGTGTACCCTCTGGCTGCCAGTGTGTGTCCCGCAGACCCCGCACTCTAAATACTGAGTGTCCATTTATCCCTTTGTTTCTCCGAGACAGAGCTGATGGAACTGAACAAGTAGGCGTTAGCTATTTGCACGCTCTCAAGAGTTAAATTAACACTCAGGATTTGTTTTCTTCCCAACAGCTCACACCCTCACACCCTCTGTCATCTGCCTACGGCGTTGCAATCTCAGAAAATCTCCTCTTTTCTCCCCTATAGGATTCTCTCTGTCTGTCAGAAGCGCCACTGTTTCCCCTGATGACAAAACTCAGTGGGGTGAGATATGAGTCACCCTGAACCTCTGAAAGCGCCAGTCTCCCATCCTTTTTTATTATTTAACACGGGTATACTGTATTTCATTACCCAGCATCTCAAAAAATGCTTAGGTCATTGGTTTTAGATCTCCCGTACCGAGCATCAGTGTGACTCATATTTTGGCTCTACATAAAATGGAGGCAGATTCCCATAGTTCTGTCTGGCCACATCCTGTTTTTGTGTTTCTTTCCCCCCTTCAACAAAGACACATCTTCTTCCTCTCCTCAATCTCTGCTGCCCCTTCCCGCACATGCACACGGACACACTCACACGCACACACATCACACCACACACACACACATCACACATCTAACATGGACCCTCAACTGTAATCCCAGGGATTGTGTTTCTGTAATTCAAAGCAGTAGAATGTAACAGATCCAAATGTTTTGCTCCCGTGTTTGTGGTCCATTAGCCTCTTTTTGTGGTTTGAGTTACACAGCTGACTCAGGAGGGTGGCTCCATGGCCCCCCAGGGAGCCGGGGGATGCAATATGAGCGCAGAAATATCTGGGGACCGCTGCAGAACTCTGCTGAGTCACAGAGCAGTGCCATACCCCCCTCTTGCCCCTCCAAAATGAACTCTGCTGAGTCACAGAGCAGTGCCATACCCCCCTCTTGCCCCTCCAAAATGAACTCTGCTGAGTCACAGAGCAGTGCTATACCCCCCTCTTGCCCCTCCAAAATGAACTCTGCTGAGTCACAGAGCAGTGCCATACCCCCCTCCAAAATGAAGTAACATCATCACTGCAGTGATCAGGGCTGATGGAGAATGTTTACAGAAAGGCAGCCCGGATTAGAAAAATGACCAGGATCCGCCACAACAGTGGTTCTCAAACTTTATTTACAGGACACCCAGTTTGGTATGCATTAGGAGGACCAAGGACCCCCCATAACTCTGAGAATGAACACATGGTCCATTGGGGTCCATATTCAGTTACATTGTTACACTCTCAGAGTTACAGATATGTTAGGGATCATATTTGGTTCCTGACTATCAATAATTTAGCTGGGGATCCCCTGGAATGCCCCCGGGGTCCTCGGGGGGGTCCCCAGACTCCACTTTGATAACCACATGCTTTAAGTCATCACACTTCACGAGTGGAAACATGGGATATTCCTGCGGCAACACGCTCCCCCCCCCATCCCCCTTCCCCCTTCCCCCACCACCACTAACCCAAACACAGACACACACTAAGGCAGAAACATGCACGCGAGCACAGACACACACAGTGACACTTATATACAGATCTGTCTGCATGATAGAGCCTGAAAAACAAGTGTTGAGGCACTAATGCATGGGCAGCGTCAACACAGAGCCCATTAAAGAGATGTCCTCCTGACAGGCAGGTAGTAATTACCTCAGGGTTACTTTCAGCTTCATTTACCCCCTGCCCCGCCTCGCCCCGCCTCGGCTCTCATCCGGAATAATTGGCCATGTTCTGGACAGCAGAGGGGTGTGGGATGTGTGTGTGTGTGTGTGTGTGTGTGTGGGGGGGGGGGGGGGGGGGGGTGTCGAGGGTGAAGCGACGACCTGACATTACAGGTCTCTTAACTGTGTCCGAGGCCACTGACATTTACTGTTCCTCCATGGCGATACGAAAGCACTTAAAAGATATTTTTCGTCGTGGGGAACCTTTTGGTCACCTGGTATCATATTGACCCCCCCCCCCCCCCCCCTCAATGGCATGCAGTGAGGCAGTAGGCACAGTAGGCATACTAAATATCCTGTAAGAAATATAATTATGGTAGCTGAGCTTGATTGTATTGCTTTTACGCTGGATTCCAGTCCTACAGTAGGGGGGCACACGCTTTCTCAGGGTCCCTCTAGACGTGGCTTGAGTAGAAGCTGTCCACAAATCTCTAGAGGTTTTAGACAGAAGTGTTAAACAGTAGGTAGGTACAGATGTAAAAACTGCCAAAGTGTTAACCTTATGTAATGTTCACAAATAGGAAGAAGACAGTTGGAAATACATTATAGGCCAGAGGGACGGTACGGATCGAGGCACAATTGATAAAAATCCATCATTGTTCCAATCAAATTAAGACCTAGAATAATGTGGTATAGAAATGAGTTGAGGAGAAGACTCAGTTGTTGTCAGAATGAAGAGTTTGTAAAGATGATTGAGCAACAGACAGACAAAAATGATCAGAAAGAGATACAGTAATATCCTCATGGTGAATTTATCAATGTATAACTGAGTGGAACCAAATGAAACTTTATGGGTTCATTTGATTCCATTTGTACCCTCTCAGATTAAAACGAACACTGAGGATTGTACTGTGCAGGAGGAGAGAGAGAGAGAGAGAGAGAGAGAGAGAGAGAGAGAGAGAGAGAGAGAGAGAGAGAGTCAGAGAGAGAGAGTCAGAGAGAGAGAGAGAGAGAGAGAGAGAGAGAATCATATTGGGCTGTATGCTGCAGGGATGGGTCATAGGTCACCCATTAAAGCTCTGAAGCTTTTGAATGCTTTTGAATGTGATTCATATGAATTACCAATTAGGTTTGAAGGTTTGTGAGTGACATTCATGTCACTCACAAGGACATTCATGTCACTCACAGCTTGGGTTCTGAGAACGTGCGGCAAGGACATGTGACCACTCTTTGTGACACATGCACGCACGCACGCGCACACACACACATACACACACACACGCACGCACGCACAAGCACACACACAGTGAGGCTATGATTCACACTTGTATTGACAGCCGGTATGATTCATTGCGTGACAGACAGGATGCTGGTACAGTATAAATGTGCAGAATGTTGATTACAAAAATAACTAAGTCCTTAACACTATGACTGCGTGTCCCTCCAGGCTGCAGACAGTCAACCTTCAGTGTCACACAGCTGCAGTGATTGGTCTTATTCTGTTTGCTACTATACGTCATTTACACTTAACCACATGGTCATGTCGCCGACTGAAATCATGTTCAACTACCCTAAAAAATATTACTTAGGTTCAACTACAAAGGAAACACAATGCATCAAAGAGTAAATTAGTCTTGCTTAAAAAACAAGACATACATTGTAGGAATGTAAAACTCAGTTGCAAACAGAAATAATATGCAACATACATACAGTATTCAAGGATAAGGTTGAATTTCTTTCCTCATTTAAAGTTTTTTTTTTGTAAAATGTGTTTAAATTTAGTTTTGTTTTTTATTATGAATAGTATTACAGTCAGTATTTGTTTCTCTGCATTTTGTAGCACTTACTACGGTGTAATTTGAACACGCTCAAAGAGTGTGACACAGTTCAAGTGCCTGTGTACAGTTTCAGGTTGTCTTTAATTTCATGTTTGATTTTCTCTTACTGTATGTTTTATTTTTTTCTTATGTTTTTTTCTCCATGTATCTCTTTGACATTTTGAGTGCAAATGAAGGTTTTAAGGAAACAGTCCCTCCCAGGGTGAGAAAAATAACTTGGGACTTGCTGTGTGAACATAACATGAATGCAATATGCATTCGACACCACCAGAGACTAACAATTGTTACTGTAGTCTACTTATATTTCCTAACATGGTAAAACATGCTGGTGTCACTGATGAGATATGATAATATGTCGCCATCCCATGCTGAAAATAGAAGATCTACAAGCTAATACCATGTGATGAGACGCGTTGTGAGGTGGCACATTGGCTAGTTTTGGCACGGGACGCTGCCATATGACAAAAGAACAATTACATTATATAAAGTGCATGTACAGTATCATTCAGTTTCATCATGTACAATCAATGTACTTCCTCATCAATACTGACAGGACCTATGGAATGAAGACAATGACAAAGTTCACTGTGATTCTCTATGACATGATCAAAAACTAGATTTCAAACCCTGCTTCCCAAAAATCTGAATGTTACCTGTACTTACCTACTAATGTAAATTGCATTGTGTAAATGTGAATTTCTTAGAGTTGTTACAAGATACAAATATGCTATAAAATGTACAAAAAAAACTGAGCAAAGGAAATGACTATAACACAATAAAGAGAAATGTCATTGCAAACTTGGCAAATTATTTAGCTTTATATTGACTACAGCTGGAGAGATTCTAGAGAAATGTGATGATATAGTACAAACACAGGCCATAACTCAAGTTTTAAGTACTGCAGTTAACAATGGTTTCACTTACTTTAAACGTAAGTCATATGGTCACTTGGGTAAAAGGTCGAGAGGTTAATGGCACAGCCCCTATTCCACAGATATTGTGCAATATGGGCTATATGTCTTGATAAAAGGAATTTAAGGAGGGTATTTTTAAATCCCAAGAGCTGGAACAGACTCAAAATGTCAATCCAGAATACACAATAAAATCATACACTGAGGAGTTTACTGTGTAAGCTACATATTGTAGCTATAGGCTATATTTTATTCTCAAGGAACGTTCGCTTTTTAAATAAAACATCCCAAAGTATTTTGTGAGAATAACCTCAAGCAAATGAAAATATAATGTTGAAACCACAAAGTATGAAGTGTGGAATCGATAGCCAAGCCACAGTCAAAACAGGACCATATGTGAAGGTCCATTGGACACAGAGCCTGGTTCCTGTCTCATCGCATCACCAGCCCATGTTACTGTTCCACCATTCTGAGAGTTCCAACATTCGTGGTTTTACTCAACATTGATTTTATTATGAGAAGAATCCTCGGGGAAGAATCCTACTCAGACTTTAAACAGCAAATAGGATACCATTACATAACCACACTGACAGAGGTGGCGAGAAACTAGTTACGACTACTCCAGTTGTGGTACTGTATGCGAATACATTTGTGGATTAACACTAATTTGATTATCTTTTAATAGTTATTTATTCATTTTGTATTAGATGTGAATGATCCCAGAACAAGCTAATCGGATTCAGATGGGGAGTACGGGTTGCGGTGTGGGTTAGAGGCAGATAGTCTGCAGAGATTTGATTAACATGGAAATATATGGAGGCTCTAATCAAATGATGAAGTACATTTTTCTATGTCTAGATTAATCAAGACCATGAGTCAGCTGAATTCAATGACTTTAAAAGATAAAAGGAGACTGGTGTGCCAGTTCTGGAAAAAAGAAAAGGAATATGCAGAAGGCTTGAGGCGATAGAATTCACAAGACTCCGACGTCACTGCTTGATCTCACAAACCAATACTGTACCCTACCTTCACAGGCAGGATGAAGCATAGTGTTTGCCATCGCCCACTTCATGTTTAAGTCATTCCCCAGTTGCACTACTCGAGTGCGGTAAAATATTGAGCATTTAACCAAGCGAGTGTATAAATGGAACCAAATGGACCCGTAAGGGTGTACTTGGTTAAATGTGTAGGCTATACTCTGTGCATGGCTTACAAATGCAGTGGCGTGTACCTCACATTTAGAGGGGCAGGTGCTCAAGTGAAAAAACGGCACCTTGTGCAGCGCGTGGAACCGGCCGGTTGCCTTAAAAGAATCCCTGCAGGCTAATACGACAAATATGTCTTAAAACATTATCATTGCTAAAAAATATATATATATTTTTTGTATTTCTTTCATAAATAGAGAATCTTTCACTCTATAGGGACTGCTCCTGTCGCAAGTTGATGATGTCATATGTGTGTCCAGCCCTATGGAATTATGGAATGCATGTGCTAATAAAAAATATTTTAAATATTGCTTTGATGCTCATATTAACTTTAGGAAGTATTAAGTTGTTTTTTATTAGCATATGCATTCCATAATTCCATAGCGCTAGACCACACATGGGCATATGACATCATCAACTTGCGACGGGAGCAGTCCCTATTGAGTGAAATATTTATGGTGTTATTATTTTGTAATTTTAGTTATAGAGGGCAAGTATAACATATTTGTCTTATTAGCCAAGGATCCTAGTCCTTATTGTTTACAATGGGGAAGCTGCCTAGCAGCGTATTTTGTTATGTTCGCCACTTTGGAATACTTTTCAACTCTACGACAAGCGATTACACTGTTTTAAAGTGGATTTTCATGACAAGCAACTCAGCGGTCGGTGCAGTGGCTGTTCAAAGGTAACTTCAAACATAGGCAGGGAAGCCTGAAAAACGGTCGTAAATGGTCGGCACGGATCCTGTTAATAGTGTGAGATATATAGATTTTGGGGCATAAATAATATATTAGAAGCAAGCACACACACACACACACACACACACACACACACACACACACACACACACACACACACACCAGCTATACTGATAACCTAATAATAATAACTTTCTTCACTTACCTTAATTGGGATACAGTGCACACACGCATAAACACCCTACTTACAGTGTGCACACACAGAGCTGCTAACATGAAGTGGTGGGAGGCTGCAATTACCGCCCTAATCGCTATCAGATTATACTGCTGCTTGTGTTTCTGTTGCAGTGTGTGTAAGTTTAACACATGTTTTGCTAGGTGTTTGTTTACAAGCCTCAGCAGTCGGTGAAAATCGTCATGGGAGAGCCGACTGACTGCGGTGCTGGAGGCTGTCCGTGACGCCGCCAGCCTGGAAATGGAGAATGCATGGTGCACATGAGGAAACCATCTATAGCCCAGCGCCAATTAACACATAAGTAAATCAACCGCCCCGCCCTTCTCCTCCATCCTGTCTGCTCCCCTGTCTGCCTGCATCCCATTCAGATGATGGGGGGGGGGGGGGGGGGGGGGGGGGGGGGGGGGGGGGGGGGGGGGGGGGGGGGGGGGGGGGGGGGGGGGGGGGGGGGGGGGGGGGCTGTCACAATGCATTTAGTGTTATAAAAGAAAGAAATGGAATAATACACTGGGAGCAAGGATAGATAATTTATACAATTTTTTACCAGGGGGGGTAGAGAGAGAGAGAGAGAGAGAAGTATGCTTCAGAATGATGGAGGCCATCTGTGTGAGACCCCATCCCATAACACCCTCACTCTCCAGTGGATACACACAGCCCATCCTACACACGGGCCCCACCCTATGTCCTCGTCCACACCGTTTTCCTAATCAAATAAAGACAAACATTTATTTGACTTTATGATATTGCAGTTATTGTTGAGGGAGTTACAAGGTACTGTATGCCAATAAAAAGAGAAGAAAGAATCATTTGTCCTTGATGGCCAGAAGTAATGACCTCCCTGTGTATCACAAACACAAAACACAATACAGTCACAATAACCCTCACAACTATTTATTGCAGCCCTGGCAAAAAGAAATGAAGGAATAGCCAGCACACAGGAAATGTCCTTTTCACAAGGTTTATTTATCTCTATGAATATAGCCTACTGTAAAAAATATCTGTCAATAATTATAAAACCAGGCACGCATATGTGATAATGTTTATGATAAATATAACATGGCTGGCATGAGCTTTAGCTTTTTCTTGAGGCCTGCTTGTATCAACAAGGATTAAGTTTTAACCTTGGATTAAATCAATAATTTATTAAAAAATCACACCCGTGTGAACTGAGTGGTGCAACTACACATGTATTGTTATATTTACAGTACATTAGAACATTGATTCACTCTGACGTGATATCTGTGATGTCAGTGACGTCACATACTAACCATAGCAACCATGCTCGTTTTTTTGGTACGAACAAACACGGGTACACGGGTACAAAGCCAGTTGTTGGAGTGGTTTGCACCACTCAAAAAATGTGAGGGGCGCTAGCCCCTCCTATATACAGGTTTAATGTTTGTCTTTAGTTCAATGTTTGTTTTATGAACACCATTGACAATGAAGGGAAAGTTTACGTCATATTGTCCCTCATTACGTCATATTGGTTGGATCGGTATATATTAGCGGTCGGATCGGCGGTTCTGGATAACCGCATATCCATTCGCTGAGTTTGAAGTCGGTCTGTTCCATATATGTAAATGACCATATATGGACATAGTAGTCGGATGGGACTATCTCAATGCTCGGGTTTCATGGTAATGAATGGTGAATTGTCAAGGAGGTACTGATTCAACAAATAATCTGTAGTGATCAGGCCCGCAATTAAATTAAACAGTAAACCACAGTCAAACTCACTTTAGGTCAATAGGTTGGCAACACGCTACTTCATGCCAGAACAGTTGTGTTACACACTTGTGCCTGCTGCTCCCGCAGCTTAAATTCTTTGTTTCTTCAGTCTGCTCTCATGTGTCTTTCTGCTATAACTAGAAATGCTCTGTTGTTGTTTCTCACGAAGAAGATTGCCTAGCAAGGATTACTTTTATGAATTGTTAGGTGTTCAAAATATGAAAGTAAGGTGTTAAAGGCGCACGCACGCACGCACGCACGCACGCACGCACGCACGCACGCACGCACGCACACACACACACACACACACAGCGACACACACACAGCGATAGACCCATGCAAAAGCATGAAAACTCTTCAGTCATAAAATGCTTGCATAAACTGTCTGTCTACATAAGGACAAAATATGCAGACACATTATTTTTGTCACAAATTTGCGACTGCATTGTTCACTCTGCGAAACACCCTAAACATCTGTTTGTATATCGATAGGACTGGTGCCTGCTCCAGAACTCTTTGGACCGGTCAATAATGATAATAGCAAAGAATAAGTGCAATATAACTTATTTTGTTGCATACATAGACAGTAGATATACTGGGTTGCTCTGGGAGAATTGCATCTCTGAACAAATGTTGATGTAATATTCTATTCTGTAAGAAGCTTGGTGTGGCCTTGCATCTTAAGCACATTGACAAACACCACAGCGGCAAACAACATTATCTCCATCCTCATTAATGTTCTGGCCTGGACAGTTGGCGTTGAATAGTCACACATAGTGTTTTCCCATTAAAACCGGGAAAGCATCTGTGTCATTTTAGAGTTTAGCGTTGGCGTTTTTATACAAGCTCACAGGTATTCTTTGAGGTAGGCAGGCTCTGAGTCTCGAAGGATTTCCGTGCACAGGTCAGGTTTGGATCTTGTCTACTTTGGTATACAGGAATGAACTACATCATGGTTGACTAATAAAATGTAAGGGTCAGACTCATAGGGAATACATTTACCTAAAACCAAGTTAACTGCCACCACACATCAGGATAAAGGCGGCTTGTAAGGGTACTATTTCACTTTTTTTCTTATTGCGTTATGGGAGAGAAAAAGAGAACACCATTGTAATGTATTATGTATCCATCTGTATCTTTACACCCAGTCGTAGTTAGGTGATAATTTATGAGCATTAATTCTTTCTCTCTAAAAGCTTCTCTATTGATTCTTTTATTTTTGGGGCAGTAGTTGTATACAAAACCTTTTAGCATTTCTTCAGTCTTCCACAGTTAAAAAGAAATAAAAAAATATTGTAGCTACATTTTGGGAGAGGTAAAGTGTGTATAGTCTGTGTACTGTGTAAACAAATACAATGAACAGTATATTGGGGAGACTTGAGTGGAAATCAATGAGGTTTACTATAGCCTTAAACAACGTCACAGACATTCATTCAATACCTCCACAAAATCATAAAGGTCTTACATTATTTCAGACTCTGAGTCCAGAATTTAATTAATACAATTTTCATAAGACGAAGAGAAAAAGTTAGTTGTTCTATAATATCGATACGTAATTTACTATTTCTATCCAACTTCCAACCATGTATTGGGGGGGCGGGGGGGGGGGGGGCTCAGGAAGTAATCAATGCCTTGTGAGCACTTCTTTACAGTACAAAAATAACAAAAATAACATGGGATAATTGCAAGGGCAGATCAGTATTAAGTATGCTTGTTAGTCCTTTGTGAAATGTTTCGCAGGAAGGTTTTATCACTGGACACTCTCAAAATATAGGCCAGTAATCGCCTGAAATCCACACCGTCTCCAACATAAAACTTTGTCATCCCCTCCAGCAAAATCAAATCCATCAAAGCAAAAGCTTTTTGCTTTGATGTAATAAAGCAGTGGTTCTCAACCGGATCAGGGCCCACTTGGAAATCTCAAAAGCGTCCGCAGCCCACCTGTAACTGACGCCATAAACGTAATGTATATGTGGTTGCCATGGCAACGTCCGATTTCAAAGTTCACTGAGATTTCGTGCCATTAAAAGCGACAGTAAAAAATGGTATTACGTTTGGTATTACATTTTCAGAGCATGTTCAATTCAATTGATTGTGTTCTGGCTCGTACCAATGGAACTAAAATATATATATATAATATAGTTGCTACAATATTGTAAGATTGTAGATCACCCATTTAAAAAATATTAAAACCTTTCATTGTTTACATTTAAAAATATGTCTTGTTTTATTTTATGTTCATCTGACGAACAGAGATGGTAATTATTATGCAAGGCACGTGTCCAGTTTATATTGTATACACACAGCCACACCCATACTGTACAGTATTTATGCACACAGAACTCTTTAAATAAAATGATTATCCTGTAACTGTCTCCTCATTATGGAAACGTGTCTGTTGTGTTAACCATTGACCGCAGTCACAGTGACAGTTGTTTATCTATGTCTAGGACATTTGCTCTTGGCAGAATGCAGCCCATGCATAACCACTGGATTATGGTCTGGCTCTGCTTCTAAATATCTGTAAACGATTCATATCCAACACTACAATTAGAATTTGAAGGAAAATTGTGTGCCGTGCCTCTAATAACCGAATAACTGCTGTTGTTGTCAGGCGCCTTGCTGAGAGACATGGCTAGATTGTCAGAGCTGCTCGTCAGATGGGATAGAGGCGGAACCGATCGGATGGTAGAAACCGGCCAAATTCATTTTTGTGTAACACACCTGCGTCTCGGAGGCTTCTCAGAAACGACTTCATTGTTGCCGTCTGATTACATGCCAATTCTGATCTCAAACCTTCCCTGCTTATCGTCCCAGTGAGCATGGCAATATGGCAAACAAATAAATAGCTCAGGTGCAGAACACATACATTTGCATAAACAAATGGAAGCAGCATGTCGTTTTTGGTACATGAACTCAGCTGGGATTATCTGCACTCGACAGCATGGCTGATGGGCCGTGCATATCTAGCCCTGTATACCGAGGCTGATCAGGTTGGTATCATCAAGCCCCGTCTAAAAACCAGCGGAAACAGAACTGGGTAAAATGATATTCCATCATTAGACTGAAACAATCCCTGCAAAGCTTTGTTGATATCAGTTACATGGGCCAAGGCCCTGAATGCAGTCTGCCCACACGCTTCAATTCTTCATGTAGTGGAAGTGACCGGGGGTGGGGTACCAGGGTACATGTGTGTGTGTGTGGAGGGGGGGGGGGGGGGGGGGGGACCTATAATCTCACTTCAATTGATGCTTGGTTTCCAGTGATGTAACACTCAAGTTTTCTTCATTACAGTTTTTCTTGCCTCGCCATCTAAAGACTCGATTTGCTGTCAACAGCAATAATCATTAGGATTTTAACGTTTCCCTCTTAACGGTCCGATTCCTTTACGATTTCTATAGGGGGTTCCAAAAGGACCATTACAACTCTGAAAACAACACTGAAAGTGTACCCGATTCCGGTTCCTCAATGATGGATCCGGTTCCCCCGGTTTCGGATCACAACCCTAGTCACAGCTGCTGCTCATGATTTTCCTGCACGGCAAAATCTTGAGCGTCAATTTAAAGGAGCATTCAGTGATTTGAGTGATTTGGAAAACCACCCAGTCCGCCCCGGTAACAAAATGTGCACATGCACGCTCTACAGTGGGGGGAAGTGCAACAGGCCAACAGCATGTGCACCCCACTCGATCATGATTGGAGGAAGGCCCCTCTCATCCTGATTGGATGAAGGCTTTGCCACCCGCCACCAAAACTGAAACTAGGGTTTTTTGACCCCAGGGGCTCACTGGGGACAGGGTGGAACTCCTTATGTGGTCAGCACACTCTATAGTAGGGAGGATTATCCAGAAAAAAAGAACACATAAGTGATATTTAGATTAAGTCAAATCACTGAATATACCTTCAATTTAAGTCAGAGAATATAAAATGGACCTGTAACATGGACCCTTGTGGGTGAGGATACTGTGGTGTGGTCCTCCCCGTGTAGAGAATATAAAATGGACCTGTAACATGGACCCTTGTGGGTGAGGATACTGTGGTGTGGTCCTCCAGAGAATATAAAATGGACCTGTAACATGGACCCTTGTGGGTGAGGATACTGTGGTGTGGTCCTCCCCGTGTAGAGAATATAAAATGGACCTGTAACATGGACCCTTGTGGGTGAGGATACTGTGGTGTGGTCCTCCCCGTGTAGAGAATATAAAATGGACCTGTAACATGGACCCTTATGGGTGAGGATACTGTGGTGTGGTCCTCCCCGTGTAGAGAATATAAAATGGACCTGTAACATGGACCCTTATGGGTGAGGATACTGTGGTGTGGTCCTCCGTGTTGCAGTGCCCAGATGCTTACAGCTCTATGAATACTGAACGTCTAATACATGCATTAAAAAGACAGGATTTCATGGGCTCTGCCTGGAAAGCGCTCGCTCTAAGTGTGAAGACGTGCTTGCAAACCAGAAAGTGTAGCATTTCCCCATCCTCGGAGGCAATCTTGTGAGACAGAACTTGTCGATAGGTGCAAATGCATGAGAGTGTGTGAGAAATACAGAACGAGATAGAGAGAAAGAGACCGAGACAGAGAGAGAGATAGGGTTAGCTAGAGAGACAAGGGGAAGATGAGAGAGAGAGATAGGGATTATTATAGCTGACAGCTAATGGAGTATGGGGATTGCTATGGGCATGGATAGCACGTTTCACTGCATCCACAACAGACTTGGCTATAGGCTGTCCTGAGGCGATGGGTCCACTCTGCTCCATAGCACACCGACACCTCCCACTGCACCCTGAAGGCTAGTATATACTTCATATGACGGTGTCCTGAGTGGCTAAAAGTAAAATAGCAGATCACCACCAATGTGAGCTTGTAAATCTGCATCCATTTTGCTCATGGGACACTGAGTATTAATCATGAGTGAGCTGTGGGGAATCACTTGTATAATAATGCATTATCGCCTGCATGCGTTAAGAGCCAAGGCTATTACAGTGAGACAATAAAGTACGCCGGCCTCCTGACGGAAGGAAGGCGGAGGTTTTCCTTTCCTTTTTTTCCATTTCCCTCTACCCATCTCTGAATAAACCCCATCTGTGAGAAATGATTACTTATGAATGGAGGGAAGAGGAGGCGTCCCAAAGGGAGTTGGCTTTTCATCTGTACAGTTTGTTAACTGGGGTGGAAAAGAAGGAATAAATATCATCCAATTTTCTATGTTTCACCTGTCAGAGAGGGCTGTCTGATTAAAATGCTGCGGTTCAGTGCACCGTGGCATGATATGTAGGCTAGTCTATCTGCTGTGTGCACATTGCATGCAAGTGTAAAAATGGACCACAAACCACTTGTTGGATAAAGGCAAGCAACCTTATATGGGTGCCAACATTGGCACAGGGGAGGGTAATCAGTGGCACACTGGCATAAGTGTGAAAGAGAGGATTTTTACAATATAATAATACAAATATAATATAGTCAATTAAATTCAGTCCCTCACATCTGTATGCAAATTCTACATTTAACCGTTGTCTGGTTAGGACTTCTGGGAGATAGGTGGGTTATTGCTCTGAGTCTAATGATCATTACAATGTGATCTTCTTTTGTGGATATTTCAAAAGAAAGACAAAAGGTTGTTTTATTTATGGACATCCATCAAAATCTGATGGAACCATTTTTATGTGGTGTCATAATTCAATGTAATGTTCACAGTGACAATTAAGAAAATAAAAACATGGCACGTTGTGTCAAAAAGGTTGCTGACCCCTGGGATAAGGTACCCTTGTGGGTTATTTGCAATTCAAATAAACTAAACTAAATTAAACCATTTCATAGAACCAACCAGACACTGAACTGTTTGACTGCTTTCTCTCACTGCCGATCAGACCGATATGTCTGAGGCATAGTGTCGGGGGCTTTGTATACCCTGTGTACCCGTCTCTCTGTCCCTTATGCCCATATAGATCCGTGATATCATTATATATGCTCATACCCTGACAACTGGATCCAAATATGCCCATATATGGACATATTGGTCGGATCGGCCGCTCTGGACAACTGCATATCCGAACCACTCGGAGGCAGGCACCGTATTCCCTGGAGTACATGCCGATGCACGCGAGTTTTAAGTCTGTCGGTCCCTTCTGTGCACATGACCACAGTGGTCGGATATGTGGTTATGGTCAACCAGATCTCCATTATGCAGGTTTATTTATGGTTATGTGTGAGTCATAATGACATGCCTATATATGGGCGTATCGGGTTTCATTATGGTTATGTCTGAGTCAGAGTGATATGCCTCTATACAGGGCGTATCGGGTTTGTATATGGTTATTATACAAACCATATAATAGTGACAAAGCCGTTTTGAAGTATTAGAGCTCATTATTTTTGAGTAGATGAAAATCAAATCCTAGAAATGCATTTCAGCCAGCCATTCGTGGGTCGTCTAATAGTACCGGCACATTTACGGATAATTATATTTCCTGTTAAAAACCACACTCTAAAGCCACGATGGCCTTTTATTGTGCCAAAAAGCTGTGCATAAAAAGAATGCCGCACTCACAACACACTTAGGCAACGCAATGCCATGACAAAGGAAAAAGGTATTTTAATTACCTCTCTCTTCCTCTCTCTCTCTCTCTGCCTCGATGAGAGAAGAGGAGATGAAACCATAAGCAGACCACATGAACAGAGAATACTGCTCTTACAGTGTCATAGCAGAGATTCTCTGTGGAGACCTTTCACTCAAGCCTTGCTTCCCTACTGGTCACCTTTGTGCCCTTGCAGGAAATGAGAATTTCTGCTCGGCGCACACCCACCCATTACTGTGGATGAACCCCTCCGAGTAGCACAGAGCACCTGCAGTCATCAATCAGAACTCCATTGCTTCATCAACACAGGGCGGACGTGGGTGGTTGCGGCGTCCTCCTGCCTGCCACTAGCATGAGGCCTGGAAGGTCTGAGCTGAAAAGCAGCTATCTACTGTTTCATTTATAGGCCCCTCTGTCGTACGGCGGTGTCGTGGGCCGAAAACTGCTGATCTACAAGCTTGCAGATCAGCTATTTCTGAAGCATCAGGACAGATGCGGGGCTTGGTTAACCGATTTCACCTCTCACCACCACCGGTCAATGGTGTCTATGACCTGTCGTCCCCCCGGCCACAAGAAATAACTCTCCGCCTCTGTCTGTTCACCATATGTACAGTATGAAACAGACTGAGGATATTTAGAGGGAATGGGAGCTATTAGGCAGTGTTTTAGGTTAAACTTAAAACTAATGAAAAGCTCAAAGTAAAGAGGGAAGAGGGGCAGAGAGTTCGGTGAGCTCGACATCCTGAAAACTTTGACACAGAGTGTGTCATGTTAACTCCCAGATGAGGTCATCAATCAGCGCAGCAGAGCGAGGGGGTCTACCGTCTGACAGCTGCTAATTTAAGGGGGGTGGAGTTTGCTGAGAAAGAGAAAGACAATATGGCGACCTGCAAACCAATATAGAGCACACAACATGAGAGTGAAAGCCTTTCCTCGTTTCCTGCTTTCCCACATTTTCATTTTGTTTGTCCATCTCCATTTTTCCTCCCCTAATGCATCCATATCTCTCTCTCTTTCTTTCTATTTTCCTTCCACCAAACTCACAGTGAAGCCTGTCCTTTTGAGGTCTTATCAACACATCTGTCTATAGAGGTTAGCCTTCCCATCCATTTTTACACTGTGTTTTCCTAAAGCGTCATGAGATCCTATAGTTCCTCGCGTCCCTGCTGGCCTCCGTGAGTTAAAAACCAGGGTGTGAAACTAAAGAACCCCGACTGGCCGCTGCATCATGTTACCCTGCGGAGCGCTAAAGCCACCCCGGGCCCTCCCGTCAGCTCCACGGAACCCTTCAAACGTTGTAACTGTGTGGGAACTAATGAAGACAGGACATGGTTTGATGGATTTCACTGCAGCACACTGAGTTCGTATTAACAAGTACAAGTTTAAATGGGTGAACTGTGCATGTCGATATAGCCACATTTTCTGTTAAACAGCCATTCGCTGTCTGCCAGGGAACATGGTTGCTATTTAAGTGCTGTCTCTCCGTTGCAGAGTGCTATGTAATGGTTTCCAAATGGTATAAAACTGCACAACCTTGTGGGACGTATGGCAGCACTTGTTTGTGATTGCACGGGTAAAGTGTGAAGCTTTGGCCATAACGCATCAATCAGTTTCACAGTTTAAAGTACAGTTTCACAGCATATTTGTGCCACCGTAATATGATATCATCTGACATCTACAAAAGGTCCAACCACAAAAGTTTGCTAGTCAATACTGGGACTATTGCTCAAAAAGCTATTTTTGGTCTTAGGCTGACATACCGGATGAAAGTATAATTGCACTATTGTATTGACACACTTAACTGTCATCCAATAAATAAAAATGGCTTTGAATAGATCCAGTGTTTTAGGGGTTTTGTCATCCCAAAAGAAAACAACGAAAGCAGCAGATCCATCCAGCCAACCACAACATGAGCGCCACTAACTGACCACCAGACAATCAACCTCTGAGACCTGCATGAGCTCTGGGACAGTGTACATCTCGCAGATGCAGCTGTGCTTGTCGTTAGCGAGCCCACGTGGCTCCACTCCCCATATTTTAGTGTTCCTACTACTGTACATTGTATTAGGTTAGAGCCCAGCTGTCCCTCCCCATCCCCATGGCTTCACACTCCCTCTCTCCTTGGTACAGTAGCATCGCAAGCCTGATTTACGCTTGGTTATTTGCATGCCGGTGTCGCACACCAAAAATCAACATGCTCATGCAGTTCTGCTACTATTGGACATACGACCAACTATAAATGGTGGTTAAAAGAACACTATAGAAGAACAATACATTTTACAGCGCTCAATTATATGATACTTTTAGCAACTTCATACTATTTCTGAAAGTATTGAAAGGTATTGTTTGTGTGTGTTGTGCATGAGCAAATGTATATTGTTGTATTTTGTATGCAGGTTAGTGAAACAAAGATGGTGGGCGCACTGTGTGTTCTCCTGAACAAACCCAAGTATCTGTATCTAATTAGTGGGCTTGCTTGCAGTCTGTGGGGCCAAAGCACGGTGGCCACTGAATGTCATGTAAATGGATACTCGCTCCTTGTGGCACTAAATATGCTAACAAGTGCTAAAATACCCGGAATTACTCCGTACAAAGCAGCATGACACATACAATGAAGTGGGGCTTTTGACCATCTCAACAAGCAAGAGCCATTAAAGCTGCATTATTGCTCAGTGAGTGCAGTGAGCAGCTTAACTAAATGAGCTCTTCTTGGTTTTATAGCACTGTATTATTGTAAGTGGCAGTGGTGTACAATCGGAAGCCTCTTACATTATATTCATCAGCCACGGGCATTTATTTTAGGAAAGGTTGTGCGCAGGGGTGAGACACAAAAGATACCAAGCACCCTCAAAAATGTTCTAATTAACCACGCACCCAATCAGCATCCACAGCGTAATTATATTCAAATTGGAGTTTTAGAGTAAAGAATGCTTAAGTGCCATCGAGTTGTTGCTTACATTAAAAATATGCCATTATAAACCTCTTATCAAAGGCCATGGAAAGAGAAGAGAATTGTAGAAAACACAATTGCAGATTTGTAGTTTTCACAGGCGCTAGCCCCTGCTACATCCAGCTTTTGGTTACCGTCCACAAACTTCGTCTTAAACAAACGTCATGAGCAAATAGGCATAGTGTTTATTGGTTTTATGTCATGATGATGTACGACGATAAGAGCGCCCTTCACTTCACACGGGTGTGATTTTATTCATTTCCAAGTAGAAAGGAAGTGATTTTTCCCCCTAACTAGTAAGCCATTTGAAGGCTAATAATCTGAATCTCAGTGGCTCAGACAGTATTGTTAAATGTGCTGATGACACAGCTATGCTGGTCTGATTGAAGATAATGAGATAATCTATGGAAAAAGAGTAGATGAGTTTGCTGGTTGGTGTAAAAGGAACTTCCTTCAGTTGAATATTTAAAAAACTAAGGAGGATATCTTTGATTTTAGGACTAGAGTGCTCATGCAAATAGTCATTAATGGGGATAAGGTACACGTACAAACTGTGGAAGAATAAACGTACTTGGGTACGATGGATTCTAGGCTGACATGGAATTCCAACACTGATGCCATCTATAATCAGCAGAGGCTAAATGTTATGCACAGACTGAGACAGTATAACGTGGATACAAGTCTAATGGTACTATCGATCCTTCGTGGAGAGTACATTAACGTTTTGTTTTGCTGCCTGGTATGCTCATTATCATTGGTTAATAAAAACAAACTCCATAAAATCATCAATGTATCCAGCAAGATAGCTGGCCGGGTTACTACTTGAGAGTATGACATCAATGTATGAGACGTGGTACTTAAAGATAGGGTAAGTGATTTTCTTTGGTTAAAATAAGTGTTAAAAAGCTATTGTAATAGTACTCATAGAGTGTTTGTTCAGTAACAGAAGTCTCCATGTCTCTCCAGCCTTGAATTAAACAGAAAATGCATTCTCAGCTGGTCAGGATACCAATTGTATCCAATCAGGATAGAGAACGCAGTCAGGATACAGATTAAACAAGTGATGACATAAGGAAATGAGCAGACAAAATTGGAGCTGGAGAGACAGGGAGTCTCCTGTTATTGAACAAACACTCTACAGCAATGATTACTATCAGAATATAGTGATGTAACCTTTCACACTATCTTCAATAGGAAGGGGAAAGCTAATACTAGGGAAAGAGCAAACCCGCTATACAGTCAATACCACCTTTTACCATCAGGACCACACAGTAGGCCTACCGCAGTTGCAAGCTCGGGCTCAGAGAAAAACTGTCCCCACAAGTATAGGACTTCTGAACAAACAGACCTGGTCTGACTGACCAGAAGCACATTTTTCTAGTTATCCCTCTTAATACATGGCCATTTGTCAATGATTATAAGTACTTTAATTTTCCGTTACCGTACTACAAGTGGCAGAAGCAATAATAATGACCAAAAATGTGTAGTAATAATAATGCATAGAAATTATATATACCGTGCTTTTCTGAGTACCAACTACTTTACCAGAATAATAAGCATGTAGTACAGTATACGAAAACATTGTTTTAATGTTCCCCCAAAAAGTGTAATTGAAATAAAGCATTTTGTTTTAAAGGATAGGTTGCATTGCAGCTAATGTTATCTTAAATATCGGTGAATACAGTTTGTATTGTGTTTTAATCTGGAATGGCGAGCTGTGCAGTTATTTGAAAATAAGGCGCATCCACAAGCCAATAACGTTTGAGAATTATTTGTGGCCATGTTATAAGAGCAGCATAATGCATCGTTAATGCACAAAACAATGGCACTGTTTGACTATAAATGTATGCTGTGTTTATGTGTAAGGAGTTATGTAGTCTAATGTACTAAAGAGAGGGACACATTTTACAACAGGTCTCAGAGAGCATCTTTGAACCGTGAAAAATGAGATGACTCATTTATGAGTGTGTCCGCTAGCTGGAAGAGATAGGTTAATGCATTAGACAGCCAGGGGTAGATCCAAAACAAAGACCTCGCATTGGTCATTGGTTTCATGGCTGTCCAGAAAACTGCCAAGCAAATCATTAATGATATAATGTACTGTCTGTAATGGTCCTGCGTCCTGGTCATATGCGTCATATTTCTTTTATGTTTGTTTGTTTTTTGTTCTTTTATAGATTAACAATAGACTGAGTCATTCTAATAAACTTTATTTATATAGCTTCTTTCATACATAAATGCATCTCAAAGCACATTACTGCACAGAGGTTTCTATTTCTGTCTGGAATGGACTGGAAGCTAATGGAAAGGTTTCCTTGGGTTAGATATAAAAAGACCACTCTGCACTTTGTCCACCTGCAATGTTTGGTTGTAGTGCTTTGGGCATCTAGGACATAATGCGTCGCGCCTGCATGCACAAAGCGAGTTCAGTCAGGAAACTGCAGTGCAGTTGCTGGCGGCTGTCCATTGGGCCGCCTCAACTCCATGTCCACATCCAATCGGTCCATTCTCAGACCGCTCAATTTAATCTGGAAGTTTGCACTGCTCATTCCTGCTTGCTTTGCTACTATCATGCTGCTGCTGCTGCTGCTCTCACCACTGCTCAGTCACTGCTGCTCAACCTCCACCACCCCAGCTACCACCTGTTGTTTTGTATCTGCTGTTTATGTGAATTGAGTCCCTATGGTTGGTTGGGACTGATGCGCATAACATTACATAAAACAGTACATAAAAAGCAGATCCAATTAATCGCCAAACCATAATAAATATATTGCTCGTTTTATATTCAATCCATCCATGAGTTGTCCTGACTGAACTAGATATAATGATGATTTGAAACAGTGGAAAACGTACAGCCCTCTGCATGTGGCTCAAAACAAAGTACTCGTACAGCACTTCCACACAAAAGCAGTCTTGAACTCTGTTGTCTCCATTGCTGTGACTTATTGGTAGTGTCCTTTCCAATACTATCCACCCTCCAACATGTCCTCCTATGGAGTGGAGGATTACAGGTGTGTACCATATTCTGTGGTTCAGAGGTTTTCTGGCCTCCTTCTAGTGTCTACTGTCAACAGAGTTGATATATATCTCTGCTCACAGACGGCAGATGCTCCCCTCTATGTGATGGAGAGAAGGTTCACCTTCACCTTCATCCATTGAGACAGCATTGAGGAGGCCGAGAGGAGAATGCTCTGGTGGGACATAGTTCCTCGGCAGGGGTACAAGTTCTTCCAAAACACACCTATATTTGATAAAAAGGAAAATGCACTGTACCATGCATTTTATACACGCTAGGCTACATTCTGTAGGCTACATACTATATAAGTTATAGCAGTACATCAAAATGTCAAATGAATGCTGATAAGTATTTCAGCCTGGCTATATGAACTTCCCTTGGACCTTCCACTGTAGCAGTGAAGGTAGTGGCCTGGCTGTATGATTGAGAAAGCTATTTGTAACACATAATACTGTATAATTATATTATTATTATCTTTTTACTTCATGGGAGAAAATATGGAAATCTGTGCAGGTTTTCAGATGAACAGGGAGCTTATTCTATTCCTTGAAATGGATTTAAAGACAAAAGTAGATTGTGCAAAGGCAGAGCCTGGTTTATGGAGTCTACAGGCTCCCCTTGAAGCAGACCTTGAAACTGTGCTCATTCACTCAGAGCTGAGCTGAACAAAGCTCTTCAGTGGTGGAGGAGCAGCAATATGGATTATCGTATTCACTAAAGGGACATCCAAAGGATATTTGACGCAATACTTGTAGCGATTCATTGTCCAGAACTTGCAGGGCTTGTTTATGAAGTGATATAATTGGTAACATAACATGATATATAGAAATGAAATGAACATAATTGCATTCAAATATGTCTGGTTGAGGCTTTTAAAGTTTGGAGATATTACAATACATTGCTCGTATTCTTAATCTGTGTCATGAAAGTAAGAGTAAGAAGTATTTATTTATTGCATTCTGGGCACCTAGGCAGCCTGACGGCGTGCCGCAGGTTTGAATCCCAATCCCGACGACCTTTGCTACATGTCACTCCCCGTATCTCTCTCCCCATTTCCTGTCAACCTACTATATACTATCAATAAAGGCAGAAAAAGCCAAAAAAGATCAACATTTTTTATGGTTTGTTCATATAAATATTTGGAAAACCTGAAAAGAAAATACATGGTCACTAATTTAGAGTAAGCTGTATACTTTTTCCATTGTTAATGACAATTTGGCAGCAACTTGCTCAACGTCTTTCAACATCCAGCATTACTCTCTATTATTTTTGGGTAACCCTAAACTACAAGAGGATTGTAGTTTAGACAAGTCTTTTATGGTGGACTGGATAAAACCACAAGACAGATTAATGATAAGAATAAGTGTCTGAGAGTCTTTTAAGTTAGACATGAAAATGATGTGTTATGAGTTAAAGACCGGGATTAACTCCACACAGATGTTTGCTGTGGTCCCTCGGGTTAATGTAAAGGATTGCATAGTGGAGTTTGTGCATGTATGGGGCGGTGTGGTCAGAATGTGAAAAGATGATGTAAGGGCAAGGGTGTACAATACATGCAGTATATATCTACAGTATATGCTGTATTAGATCTGTGGTATTGGCTTGGTGGGAAAATGAACACTCCTTCCTGCATGGGCCCCAGTTCCAATGGCTGAGTTATCAGCGTGATTTGGCATTATTGTCCTTGTTTGAACAGCATCAGAAGAATAGCAAATATTGAATGTTCTCATCAAGGAGTCAGCCATCCTTACAATTACATTTATGATACAGACTAAAATCTCTGACAGTTGAAAATGAGAGTGCAAATGGAGCTGGTTGGTTGACCACAGGCTTTTCAGTGGGTTTGGAGAGCTGGTGCATATACACA
>NC_136795.1:34876815-34899315 GCF_951216825.1 Electrona antarctica
TCCAGCTATCAACAACATGTATAATGGCAGCACCACTTCAAGCAAACAAATGACGCAGATAAAGATGCTCATAACCAAATTAGGGATGAATTCAATCTCTCCCTTAGAAGCACTTTGTACTGCCGGAATCCAGGAAGCACTGTACTTATTACAGAGAAGAGAGTGATTGAAAGAGTGGAAAAAGAGAAAGGAGCTGATGGAGCGAGGGGGGGGGGGGGGGGGGGGGGGGGGGGTTACCTTATGGTCGGGCGAGGGTTGGATGTACAAGCGGCGTAGTGGACACTTCAGTCTTTCTGGGGGAGAACAGTCGTCCCGATGAATCATGGGATAGATGGAACGAGCACGCAGTTTAAACTAATGAGGAGGGAATTTATGGTAACACTTAAAGAATGGGATCAATAGAGGCCCTACTTCGAGTGGAGAATGAGAAGAGATGTCCGAGTGGGAGGTCAATATTGGCCAAACGGGATCGGTTACAGTTCTGTCCTAGCAGGCCAATGACTGGAGTGGAAGCAAATGAAGAGGTCAATACTACTACTACCTCTGGGCCGGTGGCGGGTTTGAACCAGCTCACACAATATACAAATACTCCAATACACAATACACTGTATATAGCGCATTACACATGGCAATGCATAGAACTTTAACGAATCATTGAAAAATGTACTGCATGTAATGGACTGCATACTCTCCTCGGAATCCTCTGCATTCTTAAGCAGAAATATGTCAGGGGTTTGACCGCTTACGAGAGCCACACAAATGCTGTTAAAATCAGGCATTGTTTTTGCTCGTAAAGAAATGCTACGTTTACAGAATTGCCCTATAAAAAAGGGGGCCGACAGGCTATAGGGTGTTAGACCTTACAACTGAAAAACTAAACTAAACCCCAAAGCTGCTTCATGTCAAATTCATACCTTGACTCTCTCAGGAGAAACATCCCCTCTCTGTTTCGGCTTTTCTCATGACCCTCAATGGTGTGAAAAGAAAACAGTGCCAGGAGAGGATTGTTGGCTCTCGTAAAAGATTCTGGGTTTAGACTGGAGTGGTGTGGGGGGGGGGGGGGGGGGGGGGGAGTCCATTCTGCTCTGGATCCACTTCCATTAAAAACAGAGATAGGGAGAGTTAGAGAGGCACAAGGGGAGGGAGACATGGAGGGAGAGTCAGACGGTGAGAGAGAGAGAGAGAGAGAGAGAGAGAGAGAGAGAGAGAGAGAGAGAGAGAGAGAGACCATCTCACTCACAAAATAGCATGGCCAATGCTGGGTACCAGCAGTATAGCCTTGTGTGTGGTCACTCTCAGATACTGCCTGTGACATCATGTAAGACTATTGGACTGTATGCATGTGTGTAGTCTCACTTCTTGTGGGTTTTTTCTCTTCTCTCTGTCTCGGCTGTGTTTTTCCTAAAAAAAAATTAACTTTATTTCCCCACTTTCCCTTTCAACCCCCTGGGTCTTGACTGTAGTCTTTAGAGAACTGGACTAGCATTTTTTGGCTTGGGGTTCAAGTGGTTAAGTCACTCAGTCTATGAAGAAAATCACTGCTATCGACACCAAGCGCCAAAAAAACTGGCCACAGAATAGCAGCTACACAGCCAACATAAACTGCCTGCTGCTTATCCTTCTTGTGAGACTTGGAGTTATGGCATAACATCAGATCCAATCAAATCGTCCTTAATCAGATCCAACGCTTCTGTGTTTCACCCGATGATTTAACTGTGAAATAAGTCAGACAATGTGAAAAGTAGGCTGAATGTATAGTTTTTTGTAGTGCGTGCGTGTGAGTGTTTGGATTCATGTTTGGCCTCCAACAACTACACTTTGGAGTCAAGGAAAACAGAGGAAATACTTTTTATTTTTGAATTGCTTCCGTTTTCAAATTATTCTCCTAGCTGAGAAATGGCAGCTGAAAAACGTGAAAGAATTTTGGCATTTGGATCGGAGGTTGTGTGCTTTTATTTCGCTTTGAAACATAAACATACAACCCAACCCATATATTTTATACATTTAGATATCTTTGAGTTGAATGTCAATGACGCACACACACACACACACACACACACACACACACACACACACACACACACACACACACACACACACACACACACACACACACACACACACACACACACACACACACACACACACACACACACACACACACACACACACACACACACACACACACACACGGCAGTAAAATGCCAGTGCCCTATACCTCTACTATGCAAATATCTGATGCGTGTGGTCTGGAGAGGTGTTGATACAAAATGAATTGCTGCATGTGAGAAAGGTGTGAAACACTCAAAATATGAACAATGTAGCAGCTAATGTTTCCCTCGGGTTTCATGGATGCATGACCTGAAATATGTAGTCACACCTCGGTGGTCACATGAAAAGAAATGCAATTACAGAAAACCCAGGCCATAATTACAGCATGATTCATTACTACACTGTTTGAAATTCACTGCATTTCCAGGTTCAGCCATCCCGTATACTAAGAGCCATTACAAGAGCCCTTTTTCTGAAAAGAATGGTAAAAAAGCAAACGTGTTATGAGCCAATTCGATTAGAGGTTTGCCATTTCCAGGCAATGTCTCACAGGCGGATGTTCAACTGAGATGTGTTTTTTTCTTTTTCCTCACCTTATACCTGTTAATTTAAACATTACAATTGTATAACGCCACCAATATATGCAGAAAGATGGGTCAATTAAATACTCAGGAAAAGAAAGCAACGACATGCACATGATGCACATCCCCAACCCAAATTTGGGCAGGTGCTGAGCGACGAACATTATAATAAAATAAAGAAAATAAAGAAAACATTTGGACACTGAGGGCTCCAACGCGACAGATGCTTTAATTGCACCATTTAATAAAAGCATCTGTCGCATTGGAGCCTTCAGCGTTTTGTTGATTTTATTCGATTAAAAACTCAAGACAGTCCTGGCAACGCCTCCGCAGTATAAAGACTTTTATATGACTTCTGTTTAATTTGTATAATAGAGGAGAGAAGAAGAGTGGCAGGGAGCTGAGGGCAGAAAGGAGAGAAGAAGAGTGGCAGGGTGCTGAGGCAGTGACTGAACTCACGGCATTACAACGCCTTAACGGGTCAAGCCACTGAGGCGCCATATCTCACCACAGTAAACAGTGCTCACAGCTTGTGTGTCTTATGTCCAGGAAGACAGGGACCTGCTGTCTGTCTGACAGAGTGGGTTGTTCTCCGGGGGAAGACATAGTGATGACAGCGGTTAAATCCCTCCTCATGGCACGTACAGGCCTATACCGACCACCTCACAATCCTCCACAGAGATGGAGATGAATCAGGCTGAAATCCCAACCTTAACAGCCCAATACCAGATCCACTCCGGGGACAGAGGATTTCTATAGGATGAAGTGGAGTACACAAGGCTTTGAGAGAGAAGTCCCTGTACTGGGGTGGATTGAGATGGAGGGGATGTGCGTGATGTCAGCGAGGTGCACTTATGAGCAGGCTCCCGAGAAAAGCACCAAAGCACCAAAGCACTCATTACTCCTCCGCCCTTGTCTTTACTGCACTGCTGCTACACTATAAATTTAGAAATCTAACCGAAGCCACCCGTTTCACCCCCGCTGTATGTTACGCATCGAATGTTCAACTGGAGGTATATGGTATATGTCATGTTGTGTTTCATTTTGAACATCAAAACCTCCCATTACAGGAATCTGGACCGGGCCAGCCAGGGGCCTCTCTGGGAAAGCCATTAGAGGTGTGTGTGAGGCGCGCCAGCCCGGTGCGGTTGGTTGCTGCAGAGCGAGGCCTCGTCTAATGAGTGGAGCGCCCTGCGTCTCCGCACGCTGTAATGAAGGGAGGGAGTTACTTAATCTTCAGACCGACTTTATAGGTGTCCTTTCAGCCCTAGTAGAGCCAGGATAAGTGTAACACCACGAATACAAATCCTTATAAAGACCAGCAGTTTGACTGACCACACCAGTCAGGGCTGACAACCCGCTGACATGCAACACTCGCCTCGGCTTGTCAGTACGGATTGCAAACTGCCCGTTATTACTGTAGGAAAACTCCCTTGTTTTATTGTTGGACTAATGTTCTGTAAATCCCCCCCGTTGCTGCATGGGGGAGGAGGAGCAGTCGTGGAAAAAGTACTCTGAATTTATACTTTAAAGTTAAAGTATCAATACTGGAATATAGAAATACTGTGTTACAAGTAAAAGTCCAGAATTCAACATTTACTTGAGTAAAAGTACTATAAGTATTGGCATCAAAATGTACTTAACCCATTTAGGACTGAGGCCGATTCTAAAAACGCCCCAAAAGGGGTTTCCGTCCAGAAGGGTTAAAACACCAAAAGGGGTTCCTGTCCTAAATGGGTACCAAAAGGTTAAGTACTCATTATGCAGAATGTCCGGTTTCAAGTTTTCACATGTATACAAATCTTTTGAAAATAGCAGATCTAAAAGCTTACAATGCGTTGCTTTGCGATGCGACACATTGTGAGCTTGTAGATCGGCTATTGTCAAATGGCCGAAATTAAGTTGGTAGTGCTAATCTATAAAGTAACTATAGTAACTAAAGTAGTGTAGTAAAAGTACAATATTTGCCTGTAGAAGGGGGTTCCAACTGCGCCTCTAGCCTATGGCAGGCCAGTCTGGTGCATCTCAGAAGCAGGACAGGTTACATGCGAAAAAGAAGGCACTGGAGCAGCTCAGACAATTTAGGCCCTTAGTTTAATAACAGGGTGCAAGTAAAAAGTTACATCTTTGTCAGGTCATCGTGACGTTGTCACTTTTTACTTGCACCCTGTTATTAAACTAAGGGCCTAAATTGTCTGAGCTGCTACAGTGCCTTCTTTTTTGCATACAAATATTTGCCTCTGAGATGTAGTGGAGTAGAAGTAAGTACTGGAAATTGGAAATACTCGAGTAAAGCACAAATATCTAAAATTTTTACTCAAGTACAGTACTTGAGTAAATGTACTTAGTTACTTTCCACCACTGAGGAGGAGAGAGAGAGACGTAGACCGTCGTAGAGGACCACCAGGACGCCGTCGAACAACTTCTCAGCTGTCACAAATTTAAATTCTGCATGCCACAGTCTTATTTCCTGCTTGATAATCCTTGGGGATTACTGTTATATATCCCTAGTTAATTTCCTCCAAAAAACTGTACGTTTAAGAGTGAAACAGCTGTATTTCTGTGCATACATCCAACAGAAAATACTGGCTTCGACTTTGTCACAGTCACCCATGGATGAGGGAGGCCTCCACTCCATCGCAGTCTCACCAATGCCTATACTCTCCCTATCCATCTGTCTCCTCCTCCAATTAGTAAAACCTGCTTTACAACAACAATGATGCTATAATGAAGTCATTAGTCATTAGCATGTGATGATTACAACCAAGAAGTTCCACATTTTCTTAACTACTTTCGTGCTTCTTGGTCGTTGAGGTGGATTCACGTTGGCCGTGATTTTTTTTACACAGTTTTGTTTATTCAAGATTTCAGGGTATACAGTGAATCAAATAATATGACAATATATGTGACACACCCATACGGACCATACCAAAGAGATAACATGTACATATCAATGTCGTGACCAGGGCGTGACATTTTTGGATTTCAGATTTGGATGTGATACAATATTGAGTCCACATATCAAGAAATAAAAGAAGTCCGCAGACCATGCAGCCCTTCCTCAGACCTGCAATATTGAGTCCAGTCTGTTCCTGTTCACCCATTCACAAGAGAATGGTGACTTGCAGCTTACAATGGGAGAGTAAAACTACACAGACATGACATCCTTGCACCTTGTAACCATGTGCGCGTGTGCGTGCGTGTGTGTGTGTGCGTGCGTGTGCGTAAGAGAGTGTGAATCTCTGCCTTCCATTCCTAGTCTAAAAAGTGCTGTGAGAAGAGTTATGAGACTGTGTAATTCAACACTCTTTGGAGACAGGCACACATATAGTTAAATTCCCCAGCTTGCCAGCCATGTGTGTTGGAGTTAAGTAGACAGATGAGGTTGAGGTGGTGAAAGAGAGATACAGAGAGAGAGAGAGAGAGAGAGAGAGAGAGAGAGAGAGAGAGAGAGAGGACATGAACTGTATAGGCAAAGTTTTGCAAACTTCTCCTCACCTCTCTTGAACTTCTGTGTTGCACTGATTGTCTGGTTCCGCAAACCACAGAGATGCAGCAGCGAGCCAGTCAGACTCACAACTAAATTAAAAACCACACATCATCCAGAGCTGTGGGTGGTACTCTAGCTTATTGAAACAGATATCTCCCTCCTAAGAGCTGGAGGAGCTCATGCCATTATAACCTGCAGTTTCCTGCCGTGATATATCAGAGGAATCATGACGGCTTCTTTCTTAGCTTCTTGCTCTGTCTGCAGCCCTGCCTTTAATGAAGGCTGTGCTGTTTATTCATGTAATTAATGTGTTTTAATTGGTGTGTTTTTAGTTTAGTTTTTTAATCACATAAATAAGGCACCGCTTCACTTGAGATTTTGTATACAATCTTCCTCATTCAGCGCCGCTACTGACCTTTACTGGGGGGGGGGGATGGAGGCGGCACATCAAGAGAGCAGTAATCTAAAACGATTAATATGTTTACTTAGAACGCAGACGCCTGATTGATACCTTGATTGATTGAGTCCGAGGCCAATTACACGAATCCTCTAAACAGTGTAAACAAGCCATTACATTTGAGCCTTTCCTTCCTTGTAATGATCAAGAGAACAAATACAGGTACACACACCGCCCCTCGCCTCATTAGGAATTCATGTCCTGTTGCCCCCCCCCCCCCCCCCCCCCCCCTCCCTCATTCAAATGTCGGCCGGAGTGGTTTCAAGTCCATCTGCAGTCTAACGACCACCTTAACGACCTAAGGTGACCTCTGTAATGGGCATTGGCATTGAAGAATGGACACAGCAACGGTTTCTCCTTAATGGCAGAGGGTCGTGAAAATGATGAGGAAGGAAGTGACGACTTGGAGAGCATGATGCTTCCCATATGTCAGCATTGCTGGGGCATGGCTCTTAATCATGAAAACGGCCCGCAGACATATACGGCAAGACAAACTTTAAAATAAACAAATCAGTGGTGCAAATCCCAGGACTGCTATTAACGTATATGCGAGGGAGAATGATAATGATCATTAATGACGAGCAGAGAAGAGTATTAGATGAGATGTGTTGCCTGGAGGGAGGAGAACTGAGCCAGTGGCCACCTCATATAGCTACAAACATTAGTGCACGACCCTACAGGGACTCTGGGTACATTTTGTACAGCTGTGAGGTATCAGGCCCCTAATTGTACCAACCCTCTCACAACAAACACATGAAAGCTTTTGGTTTTGCTGTGCAACTTAGAATTTATGACAACCATATCAATCTGGTTCATATCTTAAGTTATGTGGCTGTATATAAGCAAATATATGCCCCAGACGGGAGGGTACACATACTGTATGTTTAGAGTTTGTCCAAAAACTAGATTTGAGCGCTCAGTAGAATAACACATCAACAGAGGGAAGTAACCAACTTGTCAAACATGCACAGGAGCAACTGTATGAGTGACATGGGGGTTAACCAACCTTACAGATAATATCAAGGCAAAAAAAAAGCTGCATTATGATTAGCCCTGTCTGCATTTCTTACAACCGTCTGCCATGTCCAAAGGAGCATTTGTGCTGAGTGAGTTTTTCACAGACATCAATTCCATCAACGCAAGGCAGAGCAACAACATTCCTGCCTAGTAAGAAACCACTTAGGATATGAACGTGCGGAGATACAGTAGGCAATTCATAACAATTCCAAACAGAGGAATATGACATTGCTCACGTGAAGGTGTAATAGAAACAGAACTAATGAGTCGTAGATGCTGACCATATGGTGTGTGTAGGGGAAGTCATTCCTCAGTGTCAAGAGTCTTCCACTCACTCGGTTTGCCCTGGGTTTTGTAGTTCATATCACCACTACGAATCAATTACAAGTCATCTCTCCCATCAAAACATATCGCATAGCCTAAACACGGACGGTACTACATCCATTTAACTGTACAAGAGGATATTCAATCAAGGACTGCACGGTTGAGTGCCTTGCTTTGGGGCACAGCAGCCCCATAAACCAAGCCCTTTGGCGGACATTTGAATCAGCAACACTCCGCTAACCATGGGGCTCTCTTCTCGCTTACGCGTTAATAGCATTTGCCGGGACTTGAGAACCATGCTCTCACCTGTCACACGGCTGACTGAGGGAGACATTTTAGTTGGCGCCTCGGGCTGTCAACACGGATTATACAGCCAGCATGTCTGATAGGCTCTGGACAGACAGGGTCACCAGCTCAATAGTGGACAGAGAGGGGAGTAGGAAGGGGAGATTGAGAGACAGAGACAGAGAGACAGACGCAGTCATTTTCTTTTTTCTGAGTCATCCTACAGCTGGCACACAATCAAAATGAATCTGCCTGATCTTCTTGTTTTGAAAAGTCAAAGTCGCTATGATATCAGTTATATCACTGACAATTTCATGAAAAAAAAAATAAGTCAATTGTCGTCTCTCATAAGATAGATGATGTCCCAAATAGGAAGCAGGAAGTGAAACGGAGGTCACCCATCATGTCAAGCATGGCTTGTTGTTGTCACAGTGAGATTGGCAACATCTGTCGCCATTGGCAGAGTGTACACTAACACCTGAGAGATCCAACCCTAATAGCGCTGTATGAGCCATAAAACTGTGCGCAGTGACGTTGTTGTGTCAGCCTGTTGTGAGTTATGGCTCTGGGCTGCTGGCAGTGATCTGAGAAGGCCATCGTACACTGAGTGAGGCCAATAAACCTACTACTCTCCTGCAGGCATGGACTTTATGGCAGAAGTGGGAACGGCATGCAGGCTCCGCACCTGGACACCATTCTGTACGACAAACCCCCGCCTGGACCTTCACACTGATTATACAGGACTGTACTGTGTACAGTGTGTGGGTGTGTGTACATGTACAAAACGTTTTACTGTGTTCATGTGCTTTTCCTTGTGTGTGTGCATGAATATGAGCATTATTTGTGACCGTAGGTCGCATTTACTATGAAAACCTGCATCTCCCGTCCGTTAGTCCTCCCCTCCCACACCTCCATATGTTTACGCCTCGTGACAACACACCGCCATATATGGTCACGTCTCGTGACATGTCACGCCACCATATATGGCCATCTCCACATGTGAAGATCACGGCACTGACTTCATCTAACCCTGGATAACCAAACATGAAGAAGACTGGATCATCACCTAGATCTGCATATATGGAGCTCGCCAGCAACTTTACATCTGACCTCAAACCCTTAGATCTCCATATATGGAGCTGACCTGTTCTGACATTCCATATGTTCAATCAGGACAACTCAAGAATGGATGGAATATATCCGACAATGTTTTGCACTCCGTCCGTGTGTGTGTGTGTGCGTCCGTCCGTCCTTCCGTCCGTCTGTTACCAGCTAATCTCCGGAACCGTTAACCCAGTCGATGCCAAACTTTGCACACACACTCCCTGGATGCCAACGATGAACCTCTGCCCCACATTTTCCAGAACGGCCTGTTATAGCGCCACCATGAGGCAGCTTTTCACATTTTTTACCTAAAACTGCACCGATCTGCGTGAAACGTTGCAGCATGCACACTCCCTAGAGGCCAAGGACAAACCTTTGACCTGCATTTTCCGCATCTGCCTTTTATAGCGCCACCAGGAGGCCGACTTTTGTAAAACACATTTTTTGATATTACTCCACCAGATTCTGTCCAAAAATCTCACAAATCGTTACACAGTATCTCTATGGTCATGTGCTCAAGTCGGATCTGTCCGATATTTCATATTCCATCCTAATTGGCTATAATTGGCTTTCACAGTTTGCAAGATTGCCCCGTTTTGAACAAAAGCCTCAAATCATGAACGCAGCATGCAATTTACGTGAAATCTTTCACACATTTTCTTACTAGGCTGAGGAATATATCCCACCCTTTTCACATTGGCCTGTTATAGCGCCACCAACAGGTGGATTTTTGCAAAACACATTTTTGGAACAAAATGCCTCAAATCATCCAATTGCCATCAAAGGCAAACATGTTTGTATTACTCCTAAACATTTTGCCAAACATCTCACACAGTCCTATCCTCCTGGTGGAGACCTGTGCCCAGAAGGGCACTTTTTATAGTTGAATATAAAATGAGCAATATATTTATGGTTTGGCGTTGAATTGGATCTGCTTTTTAGGTACTCAGATCAAGCGCATCAGTCCCAACCATAGGGACTCCGAATCCCCCGTACCTAAACAGCAGATCCAAAACGGCAGGTGGTAGCTGGGGTGGAGGAGGGTGAGCAGCTAAAGTTTAGGCAGACAGCAGCGCAGCAGTATCAGTGTGCAGCAGCAGCAGCGCAGCAGTATCAGTGTGCAGCAGCAGCAGCGAACAAGCAAGCAGATTGAGCAGTGCAAACGTCCAGTTTAAATAGCCGGTATGAAGATGGAATGAGTGTTTGATTGGATGAAGTGAATCATGTGAACGTGATGCTGAGGCGGCCCAATTAAAGGGCCGGCAGCAACTGCACTGAGGTTTCCTGACTGAACTTGCTCTGCGCATGTCTGTGACAGGCGCGATGCTCATTTGACCTCCCCCACCCGTCCTTCCTGTTCTGATATTCCATATGTTGATCTGACCTCATCACTGACCCTGTACACTCAAGACACGCTCCATATATGGCCAGTGTCACGGTAGCAGAATGACTGAACCCAAAATGCAGAGCCACAAGCAAGTAGTAGTTTCAAAAACTGGTTTATTAAGGTAGAAGGCAGCTTAGCTTACAATCAAAAAGGCAAAACTAAACAAAACAAAATCCAAAACTAGACAAAGCACAAGGCACAGGAAGTCCAGAAAAATGCAACACCTTACAGAAGGAGAACGAGGATTTCCAGGTACAGAGGAACACCAAGATGAGCACCGGACAATGATTTATGTACTGACAGTTTGTGTGTGCAATGAGTCCAGTATTTATAGGAAGCAGGTTAATGGCAAAGGGTTCACAGGTGTGTAATGGGAAGCACTGCAGGGCTGATGAGTTGGAGACAGGTGTGTAGTGTGATGGAATGAAATGAGGGAGTGGCCAGGGAGGAGACATGGTCTGTGGAGTGACAGACCATGACAGTACCCCCCTCTCAAGGGACGGATACCAGACGTCCCACAACCTCAACGAGGAACGAGCAGGGCGGGTGGAGGGGGTCCGGAGGAGGGAAACCAAGGCTGGGCACAGGAATTCAGGAGGGCGGCCTGAATGATGGACCAGGGTGGAGTAGGTGTCGTCTGGGGGACGGCCCGGACGCTGGGACGAGGCAGCATCGACTGGTGGGCAGCCCAGATGCTGGGATGAGCCGACGTCTGGCGGCCGGCCCGGACGCTGAGATGAGGCTGAGGTTTCATCGGGTGGTCGGCCCGGAGGCCGAGACGAAGCAGCAATGTCGTCTGGCGGACGGCCTGGGTGACAAGACGAGGAGACGTCGTCTGCAGGACGGCCAGGGGGCCGAGACGAGGCAGCGGTGGCATCCGGCGGACGGCCTGGAGGCCCAGGAGACGGGGCTGCAGGAGACGAGGATGCTTCAGACTCCGGAGACTGGACCCCAGAAGACGCTGCAGACTCAGGAGAAGACGCTGCAGACTCAGGAGACGACGCTGCAGACTCAGGAGAGGGGACCCCAGAGGATGCTGCAGGCAGAGGCGAGGCCGGAGGTGCTGCAGGCAGAGGCGAGGCCGGAGGTGCTGCAGGCAGAGGCGAGGCCGGAGGTGCTGCAGGCAGAGGCGAGGCCGGGGATGCTGCAGGCAGAGGTGACGCCGTGAATGCTGCAGGCTCTGGAGGAGGGGCTGCAGGCAGAACTGCAGACCCGGGAGGAGGGGCTGCAGGCGGAACTGCAGACGCAGGAGGAGGGGCTGCAGGCGGGACTGCAGACGTGGGAGGAGGGGCTGCAGGCGGGACTGCAGACGTGGGAGGAGGGGCTGCAGGCGGGACTGCAGACACGGGAGGCGGAGCTGCAGGCGGAACTGCAGGCGGAGGAGGCGGAGCTGCAGGCGGAATTGCAGGCGGAGCTGCAGGCGGAGCTGCAGGCGGGACTGCAGGCTCAGGACAGGAGGAGGATGCTGCAGACTCTGGAGACGGGACCCCAGAGGACGCTGCACACCCAGGAGACGAGGAGGATGCTGGGATCCCAGAGAACACTGCACACCCAGGGGATGAGGAGGGTGCTGCAGACTCTGGAGATGGAAAGCCATCGCCCAACACACCTGGCAGCTGTAGGAAGCAGCTGACCAGATAGCCCAGGAGCAGAGCCTCCATAACCTCAGGCTGACACCTAGTCCAGAGGCTTAGTGCACTTTTTTAGGAGAATAGTGCACTTGCGGATAAAAGCGCCAAATTTTGTATGAGGCTTCTTTATGTCATGCTAAATGATTTTAGCCTAGGAGCCCTTGTCAAATATCTATTTTAAATATCAAATTGCAAGACTATCAATATCAATGAAATATGTGAAATATGTGAAAATCCGCCTAGTATTTTTGCAGACTATATACATCATAAAATGATCAGATTACTTCCAAATGTGATAAAGTTGACTTTTTTTGACATTATTAAAGTCACAGAACATGAAATATCATCAATAACACCTTTATTGCAATGAAGAATACAAATGAATATGCATCATAGTGCGAAACATGTTATAGAGCTGTGCGCATTCTGCCTAGCTGTCACAATTGCATTTGCAAAGTGGGGGACAGTCCAAATTATAGGTATACATCACCTTTTACAGGTGCATCTGATCAGCTCTCTGCAAGCTCTGGAAACCTTTGGAATGGTCAGTAAACTAGCACCCATGACCCTTCTTCCTTGGCCCATAGTTTTGTGGAGAAGGAATCATTTGATGGCTTTGTGTGCTGGTGGCCCAGATGCCTGCTTGGTAGACTGCCCGTTTCACATGTGAGTGCACCCTGGGTGGGAGGTAATTTCTCTATCGTTCGATTTTGTTCACAGAAGAGTTATTTTCTTTTTTCGTTGATGGAGCTCAAAGGACTGGATTTGTCGTACAAAATTACTGTCAGTCTTTCAAGCTCCCGGAAGTGCTGGCAGTCAACATCTAGTTGCTGGAAGGGATGCTTTGTCAGATTGACGAATGTTTCTGTCGCAGGCAGCATCATAGGCTTGCCAGGTCCGCCAAGCTGACTTCTTACCCTTTCCATTAATAGCCGGGGAGCGGGAATAGAGATGAACCTGTGATGTCATGACATACTTTTTATTTGTGTTTTTTCTATTAACTTGGTCATTAAGGAACACAGAATGAGAGGTCTGCTCTGACCAAATGAATAGAAAAAAAAACACAAATAAAAAGTATGTTATGACATCACAGGTCCTCTCAAATTTTGGGTGACTGGCTCCCCGGCTATTAAGGCATATGTTGTGTCACAACCGGAATATGCGTGAAACATAGGCAGGGCTCGAGATTTGGGTTCCCCTAGGCTATTGCAGTCTACCAAGCGGGCATCTGGGCCACCAGCACACGAAGCCACCAAGTGATTCCTTCTCCACAGAGTTAAGGAAGAAGAATCATGGGTGCCAGTTTGGCTGACCATTCCAGAGGTTTCCAGAGCTTGCAGAGAGCTGATCAGATGCACCTGTAAAGGTGACTGTAGTGTAGTACCTGAAAATGCAGTAATACAAATTTGGACTGTTCCCCACTTTGCAAATGCAATTGTGACAGCTAGGCAGAAAGCACAGCGCTATAACATGTTTCACACTATGATGCATATCCTTGTACTATAATGGAAAGGGGGAGCAAACCAATATATTTATCCGTCCGGCTTCTCCTACGAAACTTGACAATTCTGCTCAGCAAGCCATCCTGGGAAGCAGTATAGGGGAAGGCCTCTCGGAGGACATGAACACCCTTTCTTCATACCTGAAGGACTGCCGCCTCAAGCTCAGTGTTGAGAAGACTGTAGCAACAATGTTCCACCTCTACAAAAGGGAAGCAACTCGCCAAATCAACATCATGGTCGACGGTGCCCGGCTACAGTCCCAGTCCTCACCGACATACATGGAGTGAAGCTCGACAGAACACTGTCCTTTAAACAACACCTGGACAGTGTTAAGGGAAAGCCCGTGCCGCACTGATACAGCATCTAGCTGGCACCACGTGGGGAGTCACCACAAAGACACTGCGCATCTCCACCGAGGCCCTAGTTTTCCCTGCCGCTGAATACTGTGCCTCAGCCTGGAATCGCCCCAGCAGAGGTCAGGCGAGAAGCAGCCACACTGGCCCTCACTCGGAAGGCACAGTTGAGCAAATCTCACCTCCTCCACAAGGTCGTCACGGAGACACCACAGCGTACGCATCTCAAGTCCCAGCGGCCCTTTGCCACACAGGCCCAGGAACTGCTCGGCACAACACCAGCCGACACCTCCAAGGCTTCCTGGGTGAAGGCAAGATGGAGGGACCAGTGGAAGGCAGCAGATCCTTCCAGGCTTCACTACTACATCGAGGATCTCACAGATGTTCCTGGCCAGCGCCTCCCCCGCAGGGAGTGGAAAACCCTCAACCGCCTGAGGACGGGTGTGGGACGCTTTGGTGCATCCATGCAGAAGTGGGGTCTCACAGACAGTGCCCACTGAGAATGTGGGGATCCATTACAGACTGTGGAACACGTGCTGACCAGCTGCCCCACATACCGGCCACCAAATAGTGATCAAGGCTTAATTGACCTAGACAATGACACACTGGACTGGCTTGCTGCAATGGAGCTGAAGGTCTAAGGACATATACGACAGAAGAAGCACAAACAAATTCTACATGCCACAGGAATCCATCTGCACTACATTGCCTCCGCTCACCTGTCATATGTATTGTACAAATATTGCTTTTGTGTGCCATACTGTTATTGTGCAACATTTTGCTGTGACGCAAATTATATCACAATTTCCACATTTACCGACCCCTCCCCTTTTCACTTCACACACACACACACACACACACACACACACACACACACAACACACACACACACACACACACACACACACACACACACACACACACACACACACACACACAGCAGCACGGTATGGTACAGTACAGTATGGTACGGTACGGTAACGTACAGTCTGGTACAGTATGGTACAGTAACATACAGTATGGTACAGTAACATACAGTACAGTACAGTACAGTACAGTACAGTACAGTACAGTACAGTACAGTACAGTACAGTACGCTACAGTATGGTTCAGTACCGCACCCAAAATGTAGTCTGACTGAACAAGTGGGCACCCTGCACAAGTGGCCACGCGGACAACTGGCCACCTGGATGGTGTGGCGCGAGACCGTCCGATGGCCGGTCGAGTTATAGTTCATTTGTATGTATTCTTCATTGCAATAAAGGTGTTATTGATGATATTTCATGTTCTGTGACTTTAATAATGTCAAAATAAGTCAACTTTATTACATTTGGACATAATCTTATCATTTTATGATGTATATAGTCTGAAAAATACTAGGCGGATTTTCACATATTTCACATATTGCATTGATAATAATGTCTTGCAATTTGATATTTAAAATAGATATTTGACAAGGGCTCCTAGGCTAAAATTCAATAACTGACCCTAACGAACCATCATGCAAAAAATTACGCTTTTATCCGCAATTGCACTATCCTTTCACTAAGCCTCCGCACTACCACTGGAGACGACTGACAAGGGCTCTGGCAGGTCCTCGGCTGATTTGGCTGTTGAGGGTGCAGAGGGCGCAGGCAGGACATCTAGGGAGATGGCTGGCAAGGGCTCTGGCAGGTCAGCAGGAGATACAGCCGGTGAGGGTGCAGAGGGCGCAGGCAGGTCACCAATGGAGGCAGCTGGCAAGGGCTCGTGGACGCTGGGCAGTGCGGTGCTCTGGATGACAGGCAGCGGGGTGCCAGGCAAGGGAGAGCTAGGCTGGCTGGGCCGTGGAGAACTGGGAGGCGGAGAGCTGGGCGGCGGAGGTTCCTGGTGGTGTTGGCGGCCACGCCTTCTCCTACCAGGCCCACGGTTCCCCACACTGTCAGGACAGGCTGGGCGGGTGGGTTTGGTAGCTGGGAGACCCAGGGAGACACCCCCCCGCCTGTTGACACAACGGGGACCTCCCCGAGCCAGACGGGTGCCATAAAATGGATTTTGAGCGTGAAGTTGTTCTGAATAAACAGGAACTTCACCACTGGGAAGATGGGGAAATAAATCCATATATTGGGTCTTCTTCCGGTTAGCATCAGGGCTAGTGGGACGCAGGCTGAACACTCCAACTCTAATGGAGTGAGCTGGCCGGGAAGCACAGGGAAACGTGCTGGTGTCGAAAAAGTCTTTAAGCCTTCCCCGCACCACGTCCAGGTGGGGGACAAAATGGCCTCTCCTTGAACCACTGCTGCTGGACAGACATCTCCACTTGGAGTTCAGCACGCAGATTAGGGGGAGAGGCCATGAAACGAGTAACCAAAAGCTCAAAGTCCACCACCCTATGGCAGAAAAGGTTTAGCTCTGCTGGGTTCATTTTGGTCAGTACATACTGTCGCGGTAGCAGAATGACTGAACCCAAAATGCAGAGCCACAAGCAAGTAGTAGTTTCAAAAACTGGTTTATTAAGGTAGAAGGCAGCTTAGCTTACAATCAAAAAGTAGAACAGCAAGCATAAACTCAGGGAATGCCAAAAGGCCAAACTTTTCAAAAGTACAAATCAAAAAGGCAAAACTAAACAAAACAAAATCCAAAACTAGACAAAGCACAAGGCACAGGAAGTCCAGAAAAATGCAACACCTTACAGAAGGAGAACGAGGATTTCCAGGTACAGAGGAACACCAAGATGAGCACCGGACAATGATTTATGTACTGACAGTTTGTGTGTGCAATGAGTCCAGTATTTATAGGAAGCAGGTTAATGGCAAAGGGTTCACAGGTGTGTAATGGGAAGCACTGCAGGGCTGATGAGTTGGAGACAGGTGTGTAGTGTGATGGAATGAAATGAGGGAGTGGCCAGGGAGGAGACATGGTCTGTGGAGTGACAGACCATGACAGCCAGTACATAATTCGTTCATGTTGATCTGACCCCCCCATGCCAAAGCGCCAGCGCTCGCCCAGCAGTCTGCTGTCACCCAGGTGGATGCATGCACGCGTGTCTTATACTGGTGGTACAGTACTATGTGCATGCATGTGTGCGTACGTACGTGCGTGCGTGCGTGCGTGCGTGCGTGCGTGTGTGCGTGCGTGCGTGCGTGCGTGCGTGCGTGCGTGCGTGCGTGCGTGCGTGCGTGCGTGCGTGTGTGTGTGTGTGTGCACGTGCGTGCGTGCGTGTGATCACATGCATGCCTTCTGTTCCATACGTGCCCGTGAACGGCACGTGGATGTTTACGACGCTTAGCGTACAATGACATCTGTAAAAGCGCAACCTTGATGACCCACTTGACTTGGCTATAAATCTCCCCTCATGTTGACGTTGGTGGAGCATCACATCAACACACATGTCAAACATCTCTCATGTGCCTGTTTGTTGTTGTAAGTAGAGGTGATGGCTAGCATGTAGCGTGTTTATTTCCGCAACGCTGTGGGTATCCCGCTGCGGACTGTATGTGTTTATGTTTTTTGGACAGGGATAACATTGATACTCTTGATGATGTAAACTAGACAGTGCCCCATTCGCGCACAGTGCCCCATTTGTGGGGCACACAAATGGGGCACACACACACACACACACACACACACACACACACACACACACACACACACACACACACACACACACACACACACACACACACACACACACACACACACACACACACACACACACACACACACACACACACAGCTGCTTCTGCAACTCATTATTTCTCTGCGTACACCCTGATTGTCTCATCGCTCCTAAAAAGGAAATGCAATTCCTCTTTAAAAACACACGCATGCTATACCATAGCGCGGGGCAATCAGTTATAGTGAAGGTGGACAACTTTCTCTCAATGTGAAAAAGACACAAAAGAGTTCCATTGAAGTCAGCAGTAAACACTGACTAAACAGTGTATTAACTTTGTTGACTTGTTAAATGTTTGTAGTACAGTTATGTCCTCTACACGTGTTTACAATGTGTTAACATCTTGACCCTGTAGACACAGGGGATTACCCTCAAATGCTTTGAGAGAGTTTTTTCCAGCCCACTTTGGGAACAAAGCTACAAATCTACAGAACACATTGGGATGTCAGGCCCTCCAAATAAACTCTAGGCTAACCTCGTTAATTTGTTGTTGAAATGGAATGTTATTTCTTTTTTTAAACATCTGTTTATTATGAATTTTTGGTATACAGGCATTTCAGAAATATTTAAGCAACAAGTTACAGATTGGTCAAAAAAATAGCAGAATGGAATGTTATTTCAGTATAAAAGTGACAAGTTGTTCCAAGTTTGCCCGTACAAAGTCCACAGCTTCATATTTGTTACAAATGGAGAAACACAGATGTCCTGAACACGAATGACATTGTGTCTGGTTTTCTCACTAGGCTCTGGGGAGTCCAGGCTACAGGTCCTATAGGATGGTTCTCAGTGAATGTTGGGTCCATTAACACTCATAAGCCTGTCCCGCTCCACCGTTACCAACGCCTCTCCTGTCCCATAACTCCCAGTTAACACAAGACCTCGACCTCAGTACCTGAGAATGTCATCTTATAGGAAACGCTGCTCAATCTATAGTAACTGGCTAAGAAAGCACACCTCGCTTCGAGGCTGAGAGTTTATAGACTGTCACGCAAGTAAAGGAACTCTTTCACTGGGGTCATAGTAACTAAGGTCGTCTAAACCGTGTCACATATATTACTCCCGAAAGACAAAGCTGAATAATGGTTTTAAGCTGGGATCCCACTCTCGGATTTTCGGAATTAGGCAATATAAGCTGCATGACAAAATGTCCATTCCTAAGAGCCTTTTATTAAAGTTCTACAATAAAACATGATATCCACGTTTAGAGGAAAATTGCATTGCCTCGTTAAAAAACTAACATCAGAGTAAAAATACTATTGAAGCAATTAACCCTCCTAAGACCTTTGCGGACAGAACTCTAACATTGCTGAAATGGGATCACCTATAGTGTTATGAATTTCAAGTGGCAATGTTTTAGCATAAAACCTGTTAAATATGATGGTTTAGGGATACTTTTGCCCCGATTTGCAAAGTGAAGGGGAAATGGCCTATACTGTTAGATGCCATGTCTACCCTTGAATACTTATTAAACAAGCTGTCATTGGTTAAAGCACAAGGGGAGACAGCCACTTAAAGAATTAAAGCAAAACCAAAACACAGAGCCAAGAATTCAAACCAGTGTGTAATATATACACATGAGTGTCTTTAAAAACATTTAACCTTTCAGTAGTTTAAAGTAAAGGCTCTCCCAGGACAGTGTGCCACCATAGCTTTCACGGGCAGCTGTTATTTTTTTCCTGTCTATCAGCAGAAGTTTTATCTCTTGACATCTTATTTTTCAAGACGGTCTGTCTCTGTTTAAATAACTGCTGTCATTAAGACAGAGAGGCTCCCACTCTGTGTTTCCTTCAGTGTAATATGAAACAGAGGAAGCCTCCTAGACTATGTAGTCCTACACCTACAGTATGTATTTGGAATTCTGTATGCATGTGCACGAGCACGAGCACGCACGCACGCACGCACGCACGCACGCACGCACGCACGCACGCACGCACGCACGCAGGGGCACACGCACACGCACTTAGCAGTGGCAATGGCAGAAGAGAATGGAAAGAAAGAAAGAAAGAGAGTATGCAGAGGTCATCTGACATCTCCTGGTTGACTGTTTGTATCTCTCTCTCTCTCTCTCTCTCTCTCTCTCTCTCTCTCTGCAAAACATCTTACCACCCTGACAGCAGCTTTCAACAGAAGGGGGCATGCCTTCATCTCCTCAAATAACACTCACCAAATCTGGAATGTAAATTTAACTCTGAGGACTTCATTTTGGTGCTGGTGCACAGTGGAGGAACAAGAGGCGCCCACCTGTGTGACCTGTGTGCTTGGACCAGGTGGTATAGACAGTAGTGTAGTGAGACTTCCATCACTTCAGCTGGTGGACACGCACCCAGACACTACAAACCTGCTTTAAACTTTATGCTTGTCTCTTGTCTGTTCACTTTATTGCAAAGGTTACAGTACCGTATGTGCTTGTATCTAGCATAACTGTTTCATGATGCACAGAGAATATCAAAGGCATAGTCCATAAGGTTCTCCTTGATTAAAAAAAAGAAATCTTACTGATTGGTCAACTAAATCGAATAGATTATTGTCTCCACCAGGCCGAAGGCATGGGGAGAGAGTATGTTTTGCACTCCGTCCGTGTGTGTGTCCGTCCTTCCGTCCGTCTGTGAACAGCTAATCTCCGGCACCGTTAACCCAGTCGATGCCAAACTTTGCACACACACTCCCTGGATGCCAACGATGAACCTCTGCCCCACATTTTCCAGAACGGCCTGTTATAGCGCCACCATGAGGCAGCTTTTCACATGTTTTACCTAAAACTGCACCGATCTGCGTGAAACGTTGCATGCACACTCCCTAGAGGCCAAGGACAAACCTTTGACCTGCATTTTCCGCATCTGCCTTTTATAGCGCCACCAGGAGGCCGACTTTTGTAAAACACATTTTTTGATATTACTCCTCCAGATTCTGTCCAAAAATCTCACAAATCGTTACACAGTATCTCTATGGTCATGTGCTCAAGTCGGATCTGTCCGATATTTCATATTCCATCCTAATTGGCTATAATTGGCTTTCACAGTTTGCAAGATTGCCCCGTTTTGAACAAAAGCCTCAAATCATGAACGCAGCATGCAATTTACGTGAAATCTTTCACACATTTTCTTACTAGGCTGAGGAATATATCCCACCCTTTTCACATTGGCCTGTTATAGCGCCACCGATTTTTGCATTTTTGGAACAAAATGCCTCAAATCATCCAATTGCCATCCAAGGCACAAGAAGAAATGCCACCCTTTTCACATTGGCCTATTATAGCGCCACCAGGAGGCCACAACCTGACCTGGCTTGGTGGAGACCTGTGCCCCGAGGGGCACTTTTTATAGTTACACATGCTGTTTGTCATTGAACCAAACCACCATTTATTACACTGAGAAACACTTCTCATATGGCCAGTAATATATTTGTTAATATAACTTCATATGATCTGCTCTTGGTGGTCTGCTTGTGCTGCAGATGCATAAACGTTGACAACTCTGCACCTCCTGCAAAAGGAGGTGCAGATAAATTACCAGTGTGATAATGACCAGTACGTCATTGCTCAGCGCACTACTCCAAAAGCAGTCATTTGATTTGATTGGCCATGATTAATCTATGTGCAACACACCCACTGACGATATAAATGCACTAGAAAGCCAAAGTGTAGTAACTATATGCAAAGAATCAAAATGATTTAGGACTTAGTGATTCAAGTAGCCAGCCAATATGCTATCGGTGATATTGCAGTAATTGTATATCTGTTCATGAGGTAATTGTTTAACTCCCAAAATCATGAAGGCTGATCTAACCTTTGAGACAAATAAATAAGTCATACGCCTCCAAAAAAGTAATTACTGCACTTTGGCTTTGTAGGGCAGTATATGTTCAGAACAATCCAACCCGCCTCAACCGCCTTCTCTGGTGGTGAAAATACCAAATGTCCATAGCCACTCCCCACCATTCTGTTGACTGTACTTCCTGTAACTGTTTCTAGTGCTGCACGATTCTTGCTCAAATGTGAACCTCGATTTCCCTCCACAATTGAGATCACGATTCTCATTTTTTACATGAATTTTACTTTAGTCTATAGTTGCTGGACATTTATACTGCATTCAAAATGTGGCACCTGGAGCCAAATACTGTGGCTTTAAACAAGGCAACATCAAAGTGCTGAGTGTCTGAATTTAGATCTTGATCTTTTTGGATAAATTGTGCAGCACTAACTGTTTCCCAAAAATAGAATAGATACGAATACAAATTATCCACTCTAGGTGTGACTGTGTGTAGGCTTGTTGTGCATCACACCGTCCGCATTTTCTGATGCCTCTGGTGAAACAATTACAACAAAATGTAATTGCATGTGACTCCGTATTAAGGAAAGTGAGATGGATCAGATGGGCAGATCAATAGCAGTAAGCAACCAGCCAGCCATACGCATGGTGATGGACTAGCACGCACGCACGCACGCACGCACGCACGCACGCACGCACGCACGCACGCACGCACGCACGCACGCACGCACGCACAGAAACATAAACCCACCTGGGTGTCTACTGGATATAGGCTCATTAGTGGCGGAGGATAGACATCGGGCTAAGTCTAAATCGCGTGGACGGGGAATGCTGAAGCCATTACAGGAACCACCTGCCTCTCATTCCCCAGCCTTATCATACCACTCTGCCCCCA